>NW_017308338.1:140177-145013 GCF_000935625.1 Nanorana parkeri | reverse complement strand
CCTGCCGTGCAAGACCTGTGCGCGGATCAAGGGTCGGGTGGGAATTTTAGGGGGGGCCCCATGGTTATTTCTCCCCCATTTTTGGGGGGTAGGGTTCCCCCATTAAATTCCTCCCAGATCTAAAGGGCCTAGTATGGATTTTGGGGGGAACCCCACGCTTTTTTTTTTTACTTGGGTGGGGTCCCTCCTAACATTCCCACCAGACCTAAAGGATCTGGTATGAATTGGGGGGTTTGGGGGAACCTCACGCCTTTTTATTTTTCCTCTTCTGTGGACTGTAAAAGAAAAAAACTCTAATGTCACTTTGCTGCAACGAAATTTCGTACAGACTACCGTTAACTCATTTTGTTATCGAAAATTCAGATTTGTTTGCATTCGTCATTTCCGAAATTCGGATACATCTGAATCTCCGAATTTGCGAAAAATTCTTCTGAATAACAAATCTTTCCTAATCCTAATTCCCACATGTCTACTGATAAGCCATGGGGCTCAATTGACTTGGCCTTTGTAAAAGTTACCTACACATTATTCTAGTGATGCACCGATGCCGGTATGTTGGTACCGAGTACGAATACCGATAATTTTTTTTCGTTACTCGCCAATACCAATTACCGAGTAACGGAAGTCCCATTCAGGAAGCCATGTGACGTGTAATGACTCGCCACCTGGCTTCCTGATTAACAAGAAAGTCCCCTCTTACCTTAGTATGTGCAGCCTGTCACCCCCGGGGCCTCTCCAGCCAGAATGCGGCCTTCCTCCGGTATCCAGCCGGAGCCGTGTGGCCGGTCAATCAGGAAGCCGGGCGCCTGTAATGACGCGACGCCCTGCTTTCTCATGAGATGACGAGGGAGCATGAAGCCAGCTTCCTGGCCAATCAGAAAGCAGGGTGTCGCGTCACTACACGGCGCCCGGCTTCCTGATTAGCCAGCTTCCTGGCTAATCAGGGGAAGTGACGAGAGCGCATGGAGCCGCTTCCTGGCCAATTTAGGAAATCGGGCAACGTGTAATGACGCGCTGCCCGGCTTCCTGATACAGGAAGTTCTCGTGCTAGGCATCGGAGCATTTGGGCGAGTACTCGCCCAAATACTCGGTATCGGCACCGATAACGATACTAGCATCGGTATTGGTGCATCCCTACATTGATGGAACACGTTTTCACAGCTACTGAAGAAGTTTGAATCAGTGTTTTAGACAGTGTAAGGAACTTTTTTTTTAAATTTCGGTAATTTTTCCTTAATATAGTAAAAAAATAAAACCCCCAGTGGTGAATAAATACCACCAAAAGAAAGCTCTATCTGTCCCCAAAAAAGGGTATAAAATTCATTTCAGTACAGCGCTGCATGACGGAATAAATGTCAGTCAAAGTACCGCAGCGCTGAATACTGAAAAATGGCCTGGATGGGAAGGGGGTTTAACACCGCGGATGTCAACTGGTTAAAAAAAAAATTTATTAAAGGAATAGTCAAACATTGGCTCTTTTTTTTCCACATTAAAGGATTTTATCTAAAAGTGTGGTTTGTTTATTGACTTTGAATTCAACCTATTACTCATTCACAAGGGGGGTGGCATCTGGGTGCCCCCTTAATTAAAGGGGTACCCCGATGCAAATAAAACCCCCTTGCCCGCAGACCTCAAAAACCACCGGGTCAGGGACGTGGGGGCGAGGCCCTTGTCCCCATCGGCAGGGGGACACCCTCCCAATGCTGAGGGCACGTGGCCTGGTAAGGCGCACGGAGGGGGGGCTTTTTTTTGGGGCGCTTGATCATCCCTTTCCTGCCCTGCAAGACCTGTGCTCGGATCAAGGGTCTGGTGGGAATTTTAGGGGGGGCCCCATGGTTATTTCTCCCCCATTTTTGGGGGGTAGGGTTCCCCCATTAAATTCCTCCCAGATCTAAAGGGCCTAGTATGGATTTTGGGGGGAACCCCACGCTTTTTTTTTTTACTTGGGTGGGGTCCCTCCTAACATTCCCACCAGACCTAAAGGATCTGGTATGAATTGGGGGGTTTGGGGGAACCTCACGCCTTTTTATTTTTCCTCTTCTGTGGACTGTAAAAGAAAAAAACTCTAATGTCACTTTGCTGCAACGAAATTTCGTACAGACTACCGTTAACTCATTTTGTTATCGAAAATTCAGATTTGTTTGCATTCGTCATTTCCGAAATTCGGATACATCTGAATCTCCGAATTTGCGAAAAATTCTTCTGAATAACAAATCTTTCCTAATCCTAATTCCCACATGTCTACTGATAAGCCATGGGGCTCAATTGACTTGGCCTTTGTAAAAGTTACCTACACATTATTCTAGTGATGCACCGATGCCGGTATGTTGGTACCGAGTACGAATACCGATAATTTTTTTTCGTTACTCGCCAATACCAATTACCGAGTAACGGAAGTCCCATTCAGGAAGCCATGTGACGTGTAATGACTCGCCACCTGGCTTCCTGATTAACAAGAAAGTCCCCTCTTACCTTAGTATGTGCAGCCTGTCACCCCCGGGGCCTCTCCAGCCAGAATGCGGCCTTCCTCCGGTATCCAGCCGGAGCCGTGTGGCCGGTCAATCAGGAAGCCGGGCGCCTGTAATGACGCGACGCCCTGCTTTCTCATGAGATGACGAGGGAGCATGAAGCCAGCTTCCTGGCCAATCAGAAAGCAGGGTGTCGCGTCACTACACGGCGCCCGGCTTCCTGATTAGCCAGCTTCCTGGCTAATCAGGGGAAGTGACGAGAGCGCATGGAGCCGCTTCCTGGCCAATTTAGGAAATCGGGCAACGTGTAATGACGCGCTGCCCGGCTTCCTGATACAGGAAGTTCTCGTGCTAGGCATCGGAGCATTTGGGCGAGTACTCGCCCAAATACTCGGTATCGGCACCGATAACGATACTAGCATCGGTATTGGTGCATCCCTACATTGATGGAACACGTTTTCACAGCTACTGAAGAAGTTTGAATCAGTGTTTTAGACAGTGTAAGGAACTAGGTGCTCTCTAGGTGCACATAGTTTGGACTCGATGGACTTGTTTGGACTCGATCAGACGTTCTTCGTCTGAACTGCTGTAGGGGCTCTGTGGTGAGCCCCTATCCCGTGGGTTACGGGTCCCCCAGAGGAGCCAGGGACCCCGAAAACCCCGGTGGGGGGGCGGACTCGATCTCCGCCGCTTGGTTTTAATACGAGTGATCTGAATAGATCACGTGTATTAAATGAGCAGCGGCTCCCACTGTACATTTAGCTCTGCTTTCGCAGAGCTAAATGTACAGAAAACTACTCGCCCAGCACCTGGGCGTCGGGCAATATGGATTCGCTCCATAAGACGCACACACATTTCCCCCCACCTTTTTGGGGGGGGGGAAGTGCGTCTTATGTAGCGCAAAATAGGGTAATTATAACATTTAGGATTAAAGTTTATCAATTGCTCTATGCTATGATGGGTGTAGGAATCAGTAGAAACCCATATGAGGCTCTCCTCCATCTAATACCCCATGACTGTACAAAACACTACATTAAACTGCTCACTTTTCTTTCACGGCTGCAAACAAACATTGGTCAGGGCTTGGTGGTCTAAGTTGCCAGCAATCGCTCAGGTCAAGGGCATAATATTATCCAAATGATTTTATTCATCATTGCTATCTGGATGAGGATTTTGTGCCTCCCTTTGCCTGATAATTCCATGTATTATTCATAACCTTGTCCTATTTATGTGGCTTTTATTGGTTATGAACCTTTGCCCATGATGAACCGCCATGTCTTATCTGTATTGTTTTATTGTAAACTGTCAACCTTCAATACAAACCTTCTAAATAGATGTGTAGGCTGCAGAAAAATTCAATTCGGTTCGGATATTTCATTATTTGGGGTTTTCGGGATTTGGATGCGAAATTCTATTCGGTTCGGGTTTCGGATTCGGACGACATAGGCATTTTCGTTAGTTTCGGGTGAGTTTACGAATATTTGTTGCGAATACCACAGAAAAACCATATACAGATGTTAATACTAAAGCTGAATCTCCTAGACCCCAATGGCATTCGGGATCCGAATTTCTGAATAGCATTCGGGAGCTACAGAAAGCCATTCGAGTCTGGGAGCCATATACATATTACTAAAGCTGAGGCTCCCAGACCCGAATGGCATTCAGGAGTTCCCCAATGCAATTCGGAAATTGGGATCCCGAATGCCATTCGGGTCTGGGAGCCTCAGCTTTAGTAATATATGTATATGGCTCCCAGACCAGAATGGCATTCGGGATCCCAATTTCCCAATTTCGGGTCTGGGAGCCTCAGCTTTAATAATATATGTATATGGCTCCCAGACCATTCGGGATCCCAATTTCCGAATTGCATTGGGGAACTTCTGAATGCCATTCGGATGTAGGAGATTCAGCTTTAGTATTATAAGTATATACTGTATATGGCTCCCATGTTGCCATAACGAAAATTAGGATGCACTACACCAAAAAACACATCTGATTGGCCAGAAAAGTCACATGTCCTATTCAGTTTAGTTTTTGAACGAAATTCGGACGGGATCCGAAATTCCCAAACAGAAACTTAGATTCAGATGCATTCAGATGCATTGGGGTTTGGTATTTGAGATGTGTCCGAATTTCTGAAGATTTGGACAAATTTTCATTTGGAACTAAACGAATCTCACATGTCTACTTCTGAAACAGAAAGTCTATAGTTGGGAGGTATACAATGTGACCATAATGGGGCGTGAGTCTGAATACTAAAAAATAGCATTCTCTTGTCCACCAGTCAGAGCAAATGCAGGCCTTCATTTAGCCATTTGCCAGACCCCTCCTCATTCCACAGAACAGACAGCTACTTATCTGGCCTGTG
>NW_017308338.1:129467-139568 GCF_000935625.1 Nanorana parkeri | reverse complement strand
CAGAAGAGAGTCGCAAATAACTCTCTAAGCCTTTTATAGCTGTCCCTAATTAAAGGCATGGCACCAGGCACTCATCTATTACCAGGGCACAAGTTACTATAAACAAGCAGGTCTGGTCATAAACCTGAGTTACAATATCAGCTCCATTTCATAATTTGGAATTGGGCGGGATATTGTAAAATAAAAGGTTCATCCTCCTCCTGCTTTCCATCCCCAGCCCTGCCCTAGGGGCCGGCTCCGTGACACCCCCCTATAGCGGCTAATAAAATATGCTGTCAAAGCAACTAGAGAGGGGGCTTTTGTTGTGAAACATCCAGAAAGAGTTCTCGAGTAACATCAAGAAGTTTTAACATTGCAGAAGAGTTCCCCTTTAATCTCTGGACATCATCTGCTGCAAGTTTGCTTGAAGAAGAGCCCTTCCGACTTCTCTTTTGCTTACTCAACTCTGAATTCTGTCAGAATTCCTAAACCCAGGACTGTTAAGTATTCATCTTGTATTCCATTTTATTTTGCTGTTGTTTATATAAATTTTGTCTCTTTTTATTAAATTCTTTTTCTGTATATTTTCTGCTCCGTTTCTTTTATTAAAGCACGATAGTAAAAGTCGTTAAGCTTATCTCTACGCTCTAAATACGAACTTAAAGTCTCCTTGCCTCTATGAAGAGCGCTACTGTATAGTGAATCCTGTCATATTCCTGTCTGAGAGGACAGAGGTATCATAGGCATTGTTTAAGTGTTTTACATTGGCACAGCACTTGCTGGGCATGGTCTATGTTTCCGTTAAAAAACACATGGTGGCAGCGAACGTTTGTTGTGTAAAGGGTTAACTGCGGAGTTAACCAACCCTGGTGAGGATCGCTCTCAGTCTGGTGGCCTGTCGTGGTACCGGGGGTGCCCTCTTACCTGGAGTCCGGCAGGTACGGGGGAGATTGTAGGGTCCTTCTTGGGGTGATTTGGTGCCCGGCGGCAGCAGGTTGGGGGTGCACGCAGGAGCGCATGCGTGATGTGCGCATGAGGCGGTGCCGTGGCTTCTTGTTTCGGGTGCTGATCATTTCCAGGGAGGGCCTTCCGAGCACTCCTCTCCTAGCCGTCACATTGGTTCCCAGGGACCTGTGGCTTCCTTGTTGCCCAGACAACGGGGGCGTCGCTGGCCACTGCTGGGTTTAAATTGCAGCCAGAGCCAAGACTTGGTGCTGAGTTATTCTGCCATACCCAAAGCAGCTATGACGCCTCATTTCCTGTTTCCTGCCTTCCTCCCCTGCTATTTGGATCTCCTGGTTATCGACCCCTGGCTTGCCTCCCCGTTTATGATACTCGCTGCCTGCCTCGACCAGGACTGTACTCCGACAACCCATTTTGGATCATCCTATCTTGTTCCTCAGCCTGGTTTTGGACTCTCCCTATCTTGGACTCTCCTTCTGGTATTGTTCCCTGCTATTGGGTTCCAATCCAGCAAACAGGGGGACTTCGCTCCTTCCCTAACATGGCCTGAGATTGTGTCCCGCGAGCTGGGGAATCTCTGTGCAGGGTGAGGCTTAGAGTGGTATCCCCACGTCCTTGTGACGCCACGCTCGGTTCAGAACTGTGTATAGTCACGTGTGATTGATGTACATTGGGTTTGGGCCGGGGATACGTCACATACAAGTGGTAAATATAGGAACATTGAGCATTTTCAATGTATTAGTCAGAGCAAGCCTTGTTATAGCACCACAGTGCAAGAAGAAGATATAAGTTACAATAAGTGTGGTATAAATTCAAGAGCAGAGCTGCTGGTACCGTTCTACAAGGCGAGCCATGGTATCAGTTCTGTGATCCAGAACCTGGCGATTCTGCAAATAACTCTACATTACAGAGGGGGTGATATGATTTGTAGTGTACACAAGAAAAAAAATAACATTGTTTTTGCTTCCAGTTCATCTCCAAGAATGACACTGAAAACTGAAAAGCCTGAAAATTAAAATGCATGCAGCCACCACATCTAAGGACTGGTACGCTGTATTGTGTCTGTAGCGCTCACCCCCAAAGGAGCCGCTGAATGCCCGATTCATCTCTAGTCTGTCTAGGGGTATGTTCCTCAGCTGCCCACCCAATAGCATTAACCGCCCTTCTTCTAGTGCCCGCAGACTGATGTTCACTCCAATAATATAATGCAGAATAATGTTTTACTGAACATCTTCACTGGGGAGAGAGGGTATGGGGGTTCTAAGCTTCCAGAGGTAACCGACAAGAGCTCCAGACTCACCAGACCTGGTTGGCATGTCAGTGTAGATACAGCGGATAGCATCTGAAGTAGCAGATAAGCAGGATGAATACAGGAAAGACACTCAACAGGAAAGACACCGGCCATGCTCCTGAAGTCCTCAGGTTCCAGGAAACTTCAAGAGCCATCATTGGTCCTGGGTCTCTTCCTCTGCAGCAATGCAGACCTTCTCCATGTTGGAGGCCCCAGGGAAACATTTCCCTCATACCAGCCCACACCTGCCACCAGGCCTACCCATGGGGGGCAGGATGAACAGCACCCAGCCCTACTCCATGGGTGGTTCCGGCTAGTCGGAGCACATGACAAATCCCTCCAGCATATGTACCCTATCCCAGCATGCACCACTGATTGAGAGAAACCCAGTGATTGGCTGCTGTACTGTACATACACTACAGTATCTCTCATTGGCTGTCCCACAGTATGACAGAGTCACACTCTGCCCAGGGGGGTACAGGCAATTCCAGACACCTGGAATTAACCAGATAACTGCCACTATAAATCCAGCCAGGCTGACTACAGTCCTGGCTACCACTAAATGTGTCTAGTAGGTACCGTAAAGGTTAGGTACCCTGTAATTTTTTTTTTTTTTGCTTTCCTTTCTGTCCCAGAGGCACACCAGAAAGTGAATGGAAACTCTCCAAAGTCAGGGAAAGGCAATTGTCACTGAAACACTTGTCTCCATCGGAACGTTTGTACTTTATTCTTGTTCTAGCAACACCCGTAACATTTTAGATTTCCCTCTCTGCTCCAGTGTCCTTGCACCAGAGAGGGTGAGTCCCTCTAATGGAGACACAGACAGCAATTTAAACCTGGCAGGGCTGAACATACTGTATCAAGGCAAGTTGCCAAATATACAGTCCTCACACAGTCTTACTGAGAGACGTCTCTGGCATGTAACAAGGTTCGCCAGTAGACTTGGACTTTAGATCCATGAGATATATATTTGACTCCACAGTAAAGTCTCTGTTGTTATGGTAAGCATACTGTATTTCTATGTCCCACAAGTGCTTAAATAGAAACCACTAAGCACTGTAAGAATGACATAACTTCAAATGTTTTACTGTTATTATTATTATTTGTTCATCAGCGGAACATCCTATATAATATAATGCGTAAGTTATACTTTCAATTTGTTAATGGGGAAATTGAAATTTGTGGTACTTCTCCAGCGGGATCTCACCTCCACAGACTCATCTTTTTTTCTTCACTGAGATCTCATCCTACAGATCAGCCTTTCTTCAGTGAGATCCCCCTCCACAGACTCATCTTTATTCATTGAGATCCCACCTATACAGACTGGTCTTTCTTCAGTGAAATCCCACCTCTGCAGATTGGGGTCTTTCTTCAGTGAGATCCTGCCTCTGCCGATTTGGGTCTTTCTTCAGTGAGATCCCACTTGCACAGATTAGCCTTTCTTCAGTGAGTTCCCACCTCCACAGTATAATCTTTCTTCAGTCAGATCCCACCTCCACAGATTAGTCTTTCTCCAATGAGATCCCACTTCCACATACTTGTCTTTCTTCATTGAGATCCCACCTCCACAGATTTTTCTTTCTTCATTGAGATCCCACCTCCACAGTATAATCTTTCTTCAGTCAGATCCCACCTCCAAAGATTAGTCTTTCTTCATTGAGATCCCACCTCCACAGATTTGTCTTTCTTCATTGAGATCCCACCTCCATATACTTGTCTTTCTTCATTGAGATCCCACCTCCATATACTTGTCTTTCTTCATTGAGATCCCACCTCCATATACTTGTCTTTCTTCATTGAGATCCCACCTCCATATACTTGTCTTTCTTCATTGAGATCCCACTTACACAGATTGGTCTTTCTTCAGTGAGATCCTACCTCCAAAGATTAGTCTTTCTTCAGTGAGATCCCACCTCCACAGATTTGTCTTTCTTCATTGAGATCCCACCTCCACAGATTTGTCTTTCTTCATTGAGATCCCACTTGCACAGATTGGTCTTTCTTCAGTGAGATCCTACTTCCAAAGATTAGTCTTTCTTCAGTGAGATCCCACCTCCACAGACTCGTCTTTATTAATCGAGATCCCGCCTCTGCAGATTGGTCTTTCTTCAGTGAGATCCCACTTGCACAGATTGGTCTTTCTTCAGTGAGATCCAACCTCCAAAGATTAGTCTTTCTTCAATGAGATCCCACTTCAACAGACTAGGCTTTCTTCAATGAGATCCCACCTCCACAGATTTGTCTTTCTTCAGTGAGATCCCACTTGCACAGATTGGTCTTTCTTCAGTGAGATCCCACTTCCACAGATTGGTCTTTCTTCAGTGAGATCCCACTTGCACAGATTGGTCTTTCTTCAGTGAGATCCCACTTGCACAGATTGGTCTTTCTTCAGTGAGATCCCACTTGCACAGATTGGTCTTTCTTCCGTGAGATCCCACTTCCACATACTTGTCTTTCTTCAGTGAGATCCCACCTCCACAGATTTGTCTTTCTTCAGTGAGATCCCACCTCCACAGATTTGTCTTTCTTCATTGAGATCCCACCTCCACAGTATAATCTTTTTTCAGTCAGATCCCACCTCCAAAGATTAGTCTTTCTTTAGTGAGATCCCACCTCCACAGATTTGTCTTTCTTCATTGAGATCCCCCCTCCATATACTTGTCTTTCTTCATTGAGATCCCACTTCCACAGATTTGTCTTTCTTCATTGAGATCCCCCCTCCATATACTTGTCTTTCTTCATTGAGATCCCACTTCCACAGATTTGTCTTTCTTCATTGAGATCCCCCCTCCATATACTTGTCTTTCTTCATTGAGATCCCACTTCCACAGATTTGTCTTTCTTCATTGAGATCCCACCTCCATATACTTGTCTTTCTTCAGTGAGATCCAACCTCCAAAGATTAGTCTTTCTTCATTGAGATCCCACTTCAACAGACTAGTCTTTCTTCAATGAGATCCCACTTGCACAGATTGGTCTTTCTTCAGTGAGATCCCACTTGCACAGATTGGTCTTTCTTCAGTGAGATCCCACTTGCACAGATTGGTCTTTCTTCAGTGAGATCCCACTTGCACAGATTGGTCTTTCTTCAGTGAGATCCCACTTGCACAGATTTGCCTTTATTCAGTGAGATCCCACCTCCACAGACTAGTCTTTCTTCAATGAGATCCCACCTCTACAAGTGAAGTCTTTCTTCATTGAGATCCCACCTCCACAGACTCATCTTAATTCATTGAGATCCCACCTTTACAGATTTGTCTTTCTTCAGTGAGATCCCACCTCCAAAGATGAATCTTTCTTCAGTGAGATCCCGCCTCCACAGATTAGTCTTTCTTCAGTGAGATCCCACTTCCACAGATTTGTCTTTCTTCATTGAGATCCCACTTCCACAGATTGGTCTTTCTTCAATGAGATCCCACTTGCACAGATTAGACTTTCTTCATTGAGATCCCACTTCCACAGACTTGTCTTTCTTCAGTGAGATCCCACTTGCACAGATTAGTCTTTCTTCAGTGAGATCCCACCTACACATATTGATCTTTCTTTAGTGAGATACCACTTCCACAGATTGGTCTTTCTTCAGTGAGATCCCGCCTCTGCAGATTGGTCTTTCTTCATTGAGATCCCGCCTCCACAGATTAGTCTTTCTTCAGTGAGATCCCGCCTCTGCAGATTGGTCTTTCTTCATTGAGATCCCGCCTCCACAGATTAGTCTTTCTTCAGTGAGATCCCGCCTCTGCAGATTGGTCTTTCTTCATTGAGATCCCGCCTCCACAGATTAGTCTTTCTTCAGTGAGATCCCGCCTCTGCAGATTGGTCTTTCTTCATTGAGATCCCGCCTCCACAGATTAGTCTTTCTTCAGTGAGATCCCGCCTCTGCAGATTGGTCTTTCTTCATTGAGATCCCGCCTCCACAGATTAGTCTTTCTTCAGTGAGATCCCGCCTCTGCAGATTGGTCTTTCTTCATTGAGATCCCGCCTCCACAGATTAGTCTTTCTTCAGTGAGATCCCGCCTCTGCAGATTGGTCTTTCTTCATTGAGATCCCGCCTCCACAGATTAGTCTTTCTTCAGTGAGATCCCGCCTCTGCAGATTGGTCTTTCTTCATTGAGATCCCGCCTCCACAGATTAGTCTTTCTTCAGTGAGATCCCGCCTCTGCAGATTGGTCTTTCTTCATTGAGATCCCGCCTCCACAGATTAGTCTTTCTTCAGTGAGATCCCGCCTCTGCAGATTGGTCTTTCTTCATTGAGATCCCGCCTCCACAGATTAGTCTTTCTTCAGTGAGATCCCGCCTCTGCAGATTGGTCTTTCTTCATTGAGATCCCGCCTCCACAGATTAGTCTTTCTTCAGTGAGATCCCGCCTCTGCAGATTGGTCTTTCTTCATTGAGATCCCGCCTCCACAGATTAGTCTTTCTTCAGTGAGATCCCGCCTCTGCAGATTGGTCTTTCTTCATTGAGATCCCGCCTCCACAGATTAGTCTTTCTTCAGTGAGATCCCGCCTCTGCAGATTGGTCTTTCTTCATTGAGATCCCGCCTCCACAGATTAGTCTTTCTTCAGTGAGATCCCGCCTCTGCAGATTGGTCTTTCTTCATTGAGATCCCGCCTCCACAGATTAGTCTTTCTTCAGTGAGATCCCGCCTCTGCAGATTGGTCTTTCTTCATTGAGATCCCGCCTCCACAGATTAGTCTTTCTTCAGTGAGATCCCGCCTCTGCAGATTGGTCTTTCTTCATTGAGATCCCGCCTCCACAGATTAGTCTTTCTTCAGTGAGATCCCGCCTCTGCAGATTGGTCTTTCTTCATTGAGATCCCGCCTCCACAGATTAGTCTTTCTTCAGTGAGATCCCGCCTCTGCAGATTGGTCTTTCTTCATTGAGATCCCGCCTCCACAGATTAGTCTTTCTTCAGTGAGATCCCGCCTCTGCAGATTGGTCTTTCTTCAATGAGATCCCACTTGCACAGATTAGTCTTTCTTCAATGAGATCCCAGCTCCACATATTGATCTTTCTTTAGTGAGATACCACTTCCACAGATTGGTCCTTCTTCACTGACATACCATCTCCACAGATTGGTCCTTCTTCAATGAGATCCCACCACCAGGACACAGATTGGTCTTCCTCTATGGAAATACCACCCTCAAAACACAGATTGATCCTTCTCCAGTGAGATACCACACCCAGGACACAGAGTTACTACCCCCAGCACAAACAATGCCCTCATCCAACACACACAATTTTCTGTTTACGCTTCAGGGTCTCCTCATTGTGCAGTCCCACATTCCCACCATACAAATTGCATAGTCAACAATAGCGATAGCCTTCACATAAACATTGTTTACTGAGTCAGCATACACAGTCTGGGGGTTCAGCACTTATGATGAAAGTTAGTTCAGCAGAAGTCTCTGCTGCCTCCTTCCTCTGCAGGAGCAAAGTTTCTGATAGACACAGATAGGTCTTTCTTCAGTGAGATCCCACTTGCACAGATTAGTCTTTCTTCGGTGAGCTTGCACCTCCACAGATTAGTCTTTCTTCAGTGAGATCCCACCTCCACAGTATAATCTTTCTTCAGTCAGATGTCAGATCCCACCTCCAAAGATTAGTCTTTCTTCAATGAGATCCTACCTCCACAGATTAGTCTTTCTTCAATGAGGTCCCACTTCCACATACTTGTCTTTCTTCATTGAGATCCCCCCTCCACAGATTTGTCTTTCTTCATTGAGATCCCACCTACACATATTTGTCTTTCTTCATTGAGATCCCACCTCCAAAGCACACACAACTCACTTCCCAGTATCCACCCCACCAGAGAGATGACCAGCTCCAGTACACAGAGCCATTTAGTTAGTTTTAAAACCACCAGAGTAAGTGCATCACTCTCCGGAACATACTGTCCATTGCCACACCCTTGGCACTCCTCTCCTGCACATACTACAACTGTTGTATCCTTGGTACTTCTGTCCTACAAATACTGCCCTCAAATCATACTCTCCCTATATCTTTGCTCCACATAATTATGCTTTCGTAGCCTTCAAAATCCTCTCCGGCACTTATTACCCCCAGTCATACCATCTGTACTCCTCTCCTGCACATACCGCCAACTGTCATGCACTCCGCAAGAGCTCTGCAAGTACCGCATCATTACCCACCAAATGTGGCTCCATTAGAGGTCTTCTGTTATTTCAGTCTATGAATTAATTTCCGTATTCATGGTATTTAATAATTAATTTCCAATCATGTTTTTTCTGATCATGTATTAATACCTCATATATGGAAACTAGTGGGTAACAAAGGAGGTTCTTATTGAATCATGTGTTTTTATACTCCTGTGCATTTATCAATCAATTTTTTACTTTTTCACCCAATTAAAAAATATATATTTTTATACTTCATTGTTGTTCGAAGTTTATTGGTGTCAAAAGCCCCCAATCTTTTCTTCTTTTTTTTCTTTACCGTGAAAAAACTGAATGTATAGAAATGTCACCAGCACACCAATGATTCAATTAAATACGTCATAAATAAGTCCATTTATTGAAGGAACATCACCATTCAAAAACACCAGAATTTAATTGAATCATTAGTGTTCTGGTGACATTTCTGTGCTTCAGCTATAGACACATCAGTGATGCACAGTATCTCCAGTATATACAGTACAGCAGAAGCTGAAGAAGAGGAACGAGTTGGGACACCACCACGGCCCTTTTGGCATAACAGCTGCCATTGTAGAAGTTCCACCATTGACATCTTTTTCATCTAGGGCAGTGATGGAGAACGTTTTTGAGCCCCGGGTGCCCAAACATCAATACAAAAACAATGTATTTATCTCAAAGTGCCAACAATGAAAATAAGTTTGGTATTGTGTTTTAGTTTGGGCACTAAGGCAAAATAGGGAAACGCACATATTCCAACATTTAAAGTTTTTATTTTTTATTTCTTTAAACTTTTTTATCACTTTATACCACGGCAGGGAGGGAGGTGGCCAGTGGGGAGAGAGGCAGCCAGCGTTGGGGGCGGACCATGGAGGGGGGGCACAGCAAGCTTATTACAAGTGATCGCGACATCGCCAAGCTCACTTGTAATAAGCGAGCGTCGGCTTTCCCACTCTACCTTTAGCTCTGCTTGCCCAAAGCAGGGCTAAATGTAGAACAAAAACTATCTACACGGCATCCGGATCCGCATGTCCCGGACGTTGGGCGTCACAAGTGGGTTGCGGGGGATGCGGCCCGCACCCGGGTGACACCATTGAAGAGGTGACACCAAAATGACTGACAGTCATTTTGGTGTCACCCCCTCTAAAAGTTGGGCACTCAATCATGGACCAATAGCCCGACAGTGACAGGAGAGAGGAGGGGACCCGGCGGCACACCTCATCCTGCCTGGTGAAAGTCCCCTCCTCTCTCTGCCGGCAACCATCACTAAGATGGCCACCGGCAGGCGTCAATCAGATGGCCGCGCATGCGAAGTGACGTCACACGCAACGACGACAACACGGCGGGGTGTCACACGGTGTGGAGACCGGTTGACACCCGGCCTCGGGACGCCCCTGCCTCTGTTTGCCCTCTGTAGCGTGCCATAGGTTCGCCAGCGCTGATCTAGGGCATTATCTGAGGCTGAGATCACATGTACCTAGTACAATGTAAGATTGCTACAGAGTTGCACCGGTTTCTATTGAAATGTGAAACAATCTTGCTCCTCGGGTAAAGAGTTATATGAATGTTGAGGTTATGAGATGCAAGGAGAGCCGTGTAGAAGGAAGGAGGAAGAAGATGCTTCGTGGTACTGGAACAATAGTATTGTGTTACTCTGAAGAAGGCTGGAGAGGGAAATAGAAAATCTACATCTCCAGACAAAATTCTCCCATCCCTTC
>NW_017308338.1:124504-129223 GCF_000935625.1 Nanorana parkeri | reverse complement strand
TCACTTATTCAGCATGTATTTAAAAAAATGACCCTGTGAAGATATTTTTTAATCACCTAACTCCGGTGTCCCTTCCTGGTGCCACTTCCGAGAGTGACAACCAGTGTAATCAGTCCGTGCGCTCCTTACTCTCAGGCCTTGCCTTAGTTGCAGCAATAAGAAGTCTATGGGGGACCTGAAGTACAGAGCACACTAGCTAACGTTACCGCCGCAGTCTGAGGAACAGCAACACGGAGATCAGTATAACAAACACATAGGGGCACTAGAGGAACTACCAGGGTAGCAGTGTTTGTATTTGTGACCAGGTCCTGGCGTTTTGCCACTTGGGAGGGGGGCCCGGAAAGAAAGAATAGGGTCCGGCCCCGCTAACTACCAAGGCGCCGACATTGCCTCTTAGGACTACAGCTCCCAGCATTCAGCAGGCCAAACATCTGCAGCTCCCTTCCGCAATGGTAGGGGGGGGTTCTTGCAATGGTGCCCTGAGGTTTTTTGTTATGCCTCTGATCTCAACCTTTCCCATTCTGGATCAGAAACATTTTTGCCAGGTTGTGTTAATAATTATACCATCCAGGCTCATAAATCGTGTTACTTTCATTGATTAGGATGAGTATAAAGACTCTAAGGAAACACAACAGAAACTGTAGAGTATAGGTGATCAGAAGACCATTCCTGAAAGGTGAGTGAATGGATGGCTCATGTCATTACATTAGAAGAACTGAATATTTAGTAGTATTGTGGGTAAATATCTTCTTGTTAGGAGATTTGTTCTGTTTTTTTTTACTGAGCTTGAGTGCGGATTTCAGACGTTTTATAAAACAAGTTAAAGTATAATTAAACCCTCTGTTTTTTTTGCATATATATATATAAGGCGAGCAAGCAGTAGATACCGTATATGCAAAAAGTTTTTTTTTTTAAACGCTTTAAAAATATTAAAATCATTTAAAACGTTTCTATGTCTTCGCTCTCGTCCGAAAACCTTAAAAAATTGTACGGCAGCAAAGCATCTTGGAGCGGGCGCATGCCCAGTTCAGATTTTTGGCCGGGAGACGAGGAGAGACACAAGGTAAGTCTATGGACGGCGTGCACCCGCATGCAGACACGCTGGGACAGGAAGTGCCAGCAAGCAGAGAGGAGTCAGCGCTGGATCAGAGAGCCACCGCAGCGCTGGAGAGAAGGCTGAAAAGGAACAGGAAAGAAGAAGATGATCGGATTAAGAGACATTATTTAACCCCTTCGTGACGGGAGACGTACAATGTACGTCCCGTCACGAAGTGCCTATATGACTGGCCACGTACACTGTACGTGACGAGTTATATCAGGCTTTGTAATGTCAGTAACCGCTGATTCTCAGCGGTTACCAGTCATTAATTTAATGCTTCAGTATTGAGGCATTCATTAATGAAATAGTTGAGTTTTTGTAAAAGCTTCTTCCTTCCATTAATGAAAGAATGAAGCCGTTACATGCAAATACGGGACCGCTAAATAGCGATCCCGTATTTGACAGCTGAAAATAGCAGAGAGGTAGCAGAGTGAGTCACCTCCCTGCTATTCGTTTTGACAGCTCCATAGACTGGCCCGATGTTTATGATACATTGAACCAAAGAGATACAATCTATCTCTTTGAGTGAAATGTATCAGACTTCTGATCGTCTGCGCCGATCAAAGACCTCTAAGTGAGATCTGAATCTGACATGCTGTCAGGATCAGTCTCTAAGGTTATTATTAGCTGTTCCTAAGTTTGGAGCAGCCTAATAGCCAAAAAAAATTTAAAAATAAAGTTATTTTTTCAAGCAGTCATAGTGACTGCTTAATATAAACTGACAAGAAAAAAAAGTATTTTTTTTACTTTTTTTTTACAAAGTGTAAAAAAATAAAAATAAAGTGTAAAACAAAATTAGGAAAATAAAAATTATATATAAATATATTTTTATACTATAATTATTATAACAAATTTCTAAAAAAAAATTATAAAAATCAAAACTTTTAGTGTTTTCCCTCATTTTTTTAATATTCAAATTTAAGTGAGGCGTTAAGTACACATGTTTGATATAGTTATATAGCCCTATCTGTACTCTAAAAAACAATATATAATATGAGTGGGTACGTTTAGTAAGAAAGTATATTACTGCTGTGGAAGAATCACACAGCAAAAATGTAAAAAGTGTGCCAGTCATTTATGAAGAGAAACTGAAAACTAGCTCAGTCATGAAGGGGTTAAGGTAAGTGCTGACAATAAATTGGGGGGAGGGAAAAAAAACGTATCCATTAATGTCACTTTAAAGGAGAACTATGGGGTTAAGGCTTTTCCCCATAGTTCTCCTAAGGGTAACGGGAGGACACAAACTAGCGTCCTCGCGTCACCCAAAGCTCAGTATACCGCGAGCTGTAGCTCCCTATATACTGAGACGCCGCAGCCGTTTCCATTACTGTTGAGATCCACCCAGCTGCGTGAGTGACAGCTGACTCTGCCTATCTAGAAGCAGAGCCAGCTGTACCCGCCCCCTCCCCCGTCCATTCCGCCAGTCAGCGCTGGAGGATCGGACAGGGGAGTGGGGGGGATCCTTGCAGGGAGCTGTGAGTGACAGTCACGGCTCTCTGCAGGGACAGAATGGAGAAGGGAGCGAGCGGCGGTATGTGTTCGCTCACTTCCCCATCTATTGAGCCGACCTGTGACAGTCTCATTATCACAGGTCGGCTCCAACTATGAGGATGGGTGATTTTCACTCGCCTCATAGTTCTCCTTTAAGGATAAAGAGCACGGTGATTGTTGAAGAAATAACACTGACTATTTGGGACGAATAAAAGGAATTGCTTTACACCCATCATCATGTTTTATTAAACTTTATGAATTTATAGACTTTATTTTTGGTTAGAAAGTTTCTTTTTATTTTTCTATTTATTATTCATGTATCGGTAATTTGTCAGCCATTTTTTACATAGATTGGTGTTCTACAATTAGAACACAGGGGAGGAGGGGGGTTATATACATGGAGACATTTAAAGGAGAACTATGAGGTTATTTTCACTCATCCTCATAGTTCTAGCCGACCTGTGACAATGAGACTGTCACAGGTCAGCTCAGTAGATCGGGAGGTGAGCGAACACATACCGGCACTCGCTCACTTCTCAATCATCTCCCTGCAGAGAGCGGTGACTGTCAGTCACGGCTCCCCTCAGGGATTCCCCCCTCTCCGATCCTCCAGCGCTGACTGGCGGATCGGACGGGGGAGGGTGCCGGGTACAGCTGGCTCTGCCTCTAGATAGGCAGAGCCATTTTTTTTTTTTTTTACAAAGGGTAAAAAAATAAAGTGAATAAGGAAAATAATAATGATATATAAATATATTTTTTATACTATAATTATTATAACAAATTTCTAAAAAAAAATTATAATAATCAAAACTTTTAGTGTTTTCCCTCATTTTTTTAATATTCAAATTTAAGTGAGGCGTTAAGTACACATGTTTGATATAGTTATATAGCCCTATCTGTACTCTAAAAAACAATATATAATATGAGTGGGTACGTTTAGTAAGAAAGTATATTACTGCTGTGGAAGAATCACACAGCAAAAATGTAAAAAGTGTGCCAGTCATTTATGAAGAGAAACTGAAAACTAGCTCAGTCATGAAGGGGTTAAGGTAAGTGCTGACAATAAATTGGGGGGAGGGAAAAAAAACGTATCCATTAATGTCACTTTAAAGGAGAACTATGGGGTTAAGGCTTTTCCCCATAGTTCTCCTAAGGGTAACGGGAGGACACAAACTAGCGTCCTCGCGTCACCCAAAGCTCAGTATACCGCGAGCTGTAGCTCCCTATATACTGAGACGCCGCAGCCGTTTCCATTACTGTTGAGATCCACCCAGCTGCGTGAGTGACAGCTGACTCTGCCTATCTAGAAGCAGAGCCAGCTGTACCCGCCCCCTCCCCCGTCCATTCCGCCAGTCAGCGCTGGAGGATCGGACAGGGGAGTGGGGGGGATCCTTGCAGGGAGCTGTGAGTGACAGTCACGGCTCTCTGCAGGGACAGAATGGAGAAGTGAGCGAGCGGCGGTATGTGTTCGCTCACTTCCCCATCTATTGAGCCGACCTGTGACAGTCTCATTATCACAGGTCGGCTCCAACTATGAGGATGGGTGATTTTCACTCGCCTCATAGTTCTCCTTTAAGGATAAAGAGCACGGTGATTGTTGAAGAAATAACACTGACTATTTGGGACGAATAAAAGGAATTGCTTTACACCCATCATCATGTTTTATTAAACTTTATGAATTTATAGACTTTATTTTTGGTTAGAAAGTTTCTTTTTATTTTTCTATTTATTATTCATGTATCGGTAATTTGTCAGCCATTTTTTACATAGATTGGTGTTCTACAATTAGAACACAGGGGAGGAGGGGGGTTATATACATGGAGACATTTAAAGGAGAACTATGAGGTTATTTTCACTCATCCTCATAGTTCTAGCCGACCTGTGACAATGAGACTGTCACAGGTCAGCTCAGTAGATCGGGAGGTGAGCGAACACATACCGGCACTCGCTCACTTCTCAATCATCTCCCTGCAGAGAGCGGTGACTGTCAGTCACGGCTCCCCTCAGGGATTCCCCCCTCTCCGATCCTCCAGCGCTGACTGGCGGATCGGACGGGGGAGGGTGCCGGGTACAGCTGGCTCTGCCTCTAGATAGGCAGAGCCAGCTGTCACTCACGCAGCTGGGTGGAT
>NW_017308338.1:95346-124399 GCF_000935625.1 Nanorana parkeri | reverse complement strand
AATCAAAACTTTTAGTGTTTTCCCTCATTTTTTTAATATTCAAATTTAAGTGAGGCGTTAAGTACACATGTTTGATATAGTTATATAGCCCTATCTGTACTCTAAAAAACAATATATAATATGAGTGGGTACGTTTAGTAAGAAAGTATATTACTGCTGTGGAAGAATCACACAGCAAAAATGTAAAAAGTGTGCCAGTCATTTATGAAGAGAAACTGAAAACTAGCTCAGTCATGAAGGGGTTAAGGTAAGTGCTGACAATAAATTGGGGGGAGGGAAAAAAAACGTATCCATTAATGTCACTTTAAAGGAGAACTATGGGGTTAAGGCTTTTCCCCATAGTTCTCCTAAGGGTAACGGGAGGACACAAACTAGCGTCCTCGCGTCACCCAAAGCTCAGTATACCGCGAGCTGTAGCTCCCTATATACTGAGACGCCGCAGCCGTTTCCATTACTGTTGAGATCCACCCAGCTGCGTGAGTGACAGCTGACTCTGCCTATCTAGAAGCAGAGCCAGCTGTACCCGCCCCCTCCCCCGTCCATTCCGCCAGTCAGCGCTGGAGGATCGGACAGGGGAGTGGGGGGGATCCTTGCAGGGAGCTGTGAGTGACAGTCACGGCTCTCTGCAGGGACAGAATGGAGAAGTGAGCGAGCGGCGGTATGTGTTCGCTCACTTCCCCATCTATTGAGCCGACCTGTGACAGTCTCATTATCACAGGTCGGCTCCAACTATGAGGATGGGTGATTTTCACTCGCCTCATAGTTCTCCTTTAAGGATAAAGAGCACGGTGATTGTTGAAGAAATAACACTGACTATTTGGGACGAATAAAAGGAATTGCTTTACACCCATCATCATGTTTTATTAAACTTTATGAATTTATAGACTTTATTTTTGGTTAGAAAGTTTCTTTTTATTTTTCTATTTATTATTCATGTATCGGTAATTTGTCAGCCATTTTTTACATAGATTGGTGTTCTACAATTAGAACACAGGGGAGGAGGGGGGTTATATACATGGAGACATTTAAAGGAGAACTATGAGGTTATTTTCACTCATCCTCATAGTTCTAGCCGACCTGTGACAATGAGACTGTCACAGGTCAGCTCAGTAGATCGGGAGGTGAGCGAACACATACCGGCACTCGCTCACTTCTCAATCATCTCCCTGCAGAGAGCGGTGACTGTCAGTCACGGCTCCCCTCAGGGATTCCCCCCTCTCCGATCCTCCAGCGCTGACTGGCGGATCGGACGGGGGGGGGTGCCGGGTTGGGCGGGTACAGCTGGCTCTGCCTCTAGATAGGCAGAGCCAGCTGTCACTCACGCAGCTGGGTGGATACCGACAGTAATGTCGGGATCCGTCCCGGCTGCGTCGGTCTCAGTATATAGCGAGCTGTAGCTACAAATATACAGTAATACCTTGGTTTACAAGTAACTTGGTTTGAGAGCGTTTTGCAAGACAAGCAAACATTTCTGAAAAATTTTGCCTTGATATACAAGCAATGTCTTGCAAGAAGAGCAAAATTTTGTAGAAAACCACCACTGAATAGGGCTGTAGCAGTGCGAGCGAGGATTCTGTTTAACGACAACACAATGTCACATTGGATAGATTCCTTGTTAAGGTTTCACGAAGAGAAAAAGATTCCATTGAGTCAAGAGATAGCAGTGATTCCGTTAGTGATAGTGAAAGTTGTCCTACACAATAATCCTCCTCTCTCTTGTCCCCCTCACACCAGCCACGGAGGTACCGGTAATTGGTTTATTTTTCTTTATCTTTTGTACAGTATTATATTACAGTACTGTATTGTAATCATTTTTATATGAATATTTTTGGGTTGTGGAACGAATCATCTGAATTTCCATTATTTCCTATGGGGAAATTTGCTTTGATATACAAGCGCTTTGGATTACAAGCATGCTGCCGGAACGAATTATGCTCGTAAACCAAGGTATTACTGTATTCGCTATAATATATATACAAATCGCTACAATTATGAAAACAAAAGAGCCTGTTTTTCTGTGAGATAAGATTTTGGGATCCATACTTCTGAACAAACCAAAGATTATATATATAGAAAAGCCCCCACTCCCAGGAATACGTGGCCCATAAATAATCCACCTCACACAGATATGAAATATACCTTTATAAGATGTTATTCCTGGGGTAGATGTTTAAGGTGCCGACACAGAAAAGTGAATACAAGTAAAGACTCTTTTATGTAACTAAGGAAAGAGTATCAGAAGGTGCGGTGTACGTCTTTCAATGCCCATGTAGGTCGCACCACAGGAACTTTATCCAGCCGTGTTAGTAAAAATATCTATCTATATATAAAAATCATCATGTGTCTGCCCACTTTAAACCTAAGACCCCTTTCACATCAAAGTCCTCTTTATAGCAGGATCCCCCTCCTCTCACATCAAAGTCCCCTTTACAGTAGGAGCCCCATCCATTCACATCAGAGTCCTCTTTATAGCAGGAACCCCCTCCTTTCACATCAGTGTCCCCTTTATAGCAGGAACCCCCTCCTTTCACATCAGAGTCCTCTTTATAGCAGGAACCCCCTCCTTTCACATCAGTGTCCTCTTTATAGCAGGAACCCCATCCATTCACATCAGAGTCCTCTTTATAGCAGGAACCTCTCCTTTCACATCAGAGTCCCCTTTACAGTAGGAGCCCCCTCCTTTCACATCAGAGTCCCCTTTATAGCAGGATCCCCTCCTTTTACATCAGTGTCCTCTTTATAGCAGGAACCCCTCCTTTCACATCAGAGTCCCCTTTACAGTAGGAGCCCCATCCATTCACATCAGAGTCCCCTTTACAGTAGGAGCCCCATCCATTCACATCAGAGTCCCCTTTATAGCAGGAACCCCCTCCTTTCACATCAGTGTCCTCTTTATAGCAGGAACCCCCTCCTTTCACATCAGAGTCCTCTTAACAGCAGTATCCCCCTCCTTTCACATCAGAGTCCCCTTTATAGCAGGAACCCCCTCCTTTCACATCAGAGTCCCCTTTATAGCAGGAACCCCCTCCTTTCACATCAGAGTCCCCTTTAAAGCAGGAGCCCCCTCCATTCACATCGGAGTCCCCCCCTCTCACACTAGGAGACCTTCTTCACCTCAGAAGCCCCCCTTCACCTCAGTGCTCCCTTCTTTCACATCAGAGTCATGAAAATAGTTTGAAGTGTTTGAAAATTTCGAGGAACTCCCGAGTAAGCCAGAGGGCATCCTGGTTGAGAAAGGCCGGTGAAGATCTATAATGTTAGGACCATGAATAATTATTCAATTATTATTATTATGAATATGAATTAACTATTATTCGATAATAATTATTATGAATCATGTTAACTAGTATTACACATTAACATTATTTTTGTTGATTTTTATATTTAATTTATTTATTTATTTTTTCTAATTTTTTTTAACTGATTATTGTGTTTATTATTAATTATTGTTCATGTTGGCAATTATATTTATGATTCGCTATAACGCTGTATTTGCTATACTATGTTTATAAGGCAGTATAGGCAGTAAGGGGTTTACAAACAGGCTCTTGGCATCTTTAGTGTTAACTGATAAGAGTCTATAGACTTTGGGCGGTTGATCCGGCTCTGTCCCTTTAAGGGGCATCTTTTGTTTTGATTGATGTAAAAGTTTTAGACGTTATCACACTATTTGAGCCTTTGTATTTATTGCATCGCCTGGGAGCGAAAGATTATTCTGAGAGCAATTATGGGAATTGGAAAGGATGTGACTTTTTATTGAGTTGTTTGTGACAGCGCGGGGGTTCGGGGATTGCACATTTATGGACGTGGATCGTAGACAGAAGTATAATTTCCAAGAAGAAACACCTGGACTGTTTCAATTGATATCAGTTGGATTTCTTTATTTATTTACACATGTTGGATATAGATTTGTGGTTTTAGAATTCATTATTTTATGTATTTTATGTGCTATACAATGTGGATTTATGGTATTTTATGTACAGAAGATACTTTGTGTACAGTTATAACTAGGGATGCACCGATGCCGGTATGTTGGTACCGAGTACGAGTACTGATACATTTTTTTTCCGTACTCGCCGATACCAATTACAGAGTAACGGAAGTCCCATTCAGGAAGCCAGGTGGCGTGTAATGACTCGCCACCCGGCTTCCCAATTACCAAGAAAGTCTGTCCCCTCTTACCTTGGTATGTCCAGCCTGTCACCCCCGGGGCCTCTCTAGCCAGAACAGGGCCTTCCTCCGGTACCCAGCTGGAGCTGTCTGGCAGGCCAATCAGGAAGCCGGGCGCCATTTAATGGGCCAGCTGGTTTAAATAGGAACATCTATTAGAGGGCCGTGAGTCATTTCATGTGTGCCACGGTGTCACTTCCTGTGCGCGACGGTGTCACTTTCAGTGTGCCACATTCCGTTGTGCGCGCATGCGTGCTAACACATTTTTTCCGGCAACACAGGAAGACTAGGACACGCACATGTGTAGTAGCTAGCGAGCTCCCGGCTATGGCCTTACAATAGTGTTGTTTTTTGTTTCATTTGCACTGTATGGTACATAATAGACAATACAGAGGTGCGCGTGATTACTGTTATTATAATGTGCAAATATTCTCTGCATACTTGCCCGTTATGGCTAAAGCCCGCCCATGATGGGTATTTGACTCGAACATTGACTAAATAAAATGGTGTAAGGTACTAGCTGTGGTCTGGTAGGATCTCAGCTACAGACAGTAATGCACCATGGAATAAGTAGTAACAGGACTAAGTCGTGGCAATCAAAAGCAGTGTTTTAATCCAAGTAAAGTCAATTAGCAACAAGCTGATAAGCATGTAACATGCAGTGTTTGTAATCAAGGTAAAGTCACATAGCAACAAGCTGATAAGCATGGAACATGCAGTGTGTGTAATCCAGGTAAAGTCACATAGCAGGTAATAGTAATGGTTGAAACAACCAGCAATGATTAATGGAAGTTCACAAGCTGGCCATAGGACACAGTGAATTGAGGTAATGGTTACCTGCAGGTTAGAGGCTGCCTATGGCAGTATGCTGTGGTAGGAATCAGCTGCCCCAAGTGGGTTGCAGGACAGAGTGCTGAGAAGTAGTGTGGGGATTTAGGAGATCCAGATGAGGATGTCAGCACCGTAGGTCGGCGTCTTCCTCCTTGCACGGACGCCGTCCCACTGTGCAATCGTGGCTTAAAACAGTTGAGGGGGCGGAGCCAGCGAGCGCCGCACCTGGACAAGAGATCAGGCCTGTATGTTACATCACCCCCCCAAGGAACCCACTCAGGGGGTATGACGTCCAGTAGGCTTTAAAGGATGCTGTGCATGGAATGTACGTATCAAGGTAGGAGCATGAACGTCAGAAACATCTTCCCACGAGTCGTCTTGTGGTCCATCGGATTTCCACCTGATAAGATACTGGAGCTTATTTCTGCACCTCCTGGAATCTAAAATCCCTTCAACCTCGAACTCCTCCTGTCCTTCCACCATCACCAGTGGTGGCGGACTTGGAACCCTGTTGGGGATTGTGTTAGGTTCAAACAGTAGGGCGACATGAAATGTGGGATGTATCCGCAGGTCAGGAGGCAAGACAAGTCGAACTGAAGATGAGTTGATAACCGTCTGAATGGGAAACGGACCGATGTATAAACTGCTGATCTTTTTAGGAGGTTTTTTTTGCTGTAAATGCTTTGTAGAAAGCCATACCACATCTTTCTGACAGCGGGCGCTGCAACCTGGACCGGAGATCAGGCATGTATGTTACAAATGGATCACAGATTGTATGTAGTGCTCGCTTTTTCAAGAAGTAAGGTGGCGAAAGCACAGATCAGCAGAATAAATGAAGCAGAAGTAGGGAGGTCCTAGCACTGCAGGTCCTCGGGTGCAGCTTCCTCTTCAGCAAGGAGAACCGTGAGCAACACAAAAATGATATCACCGGGTAATAACTCGCCGCCCGGCTTCCTGATTGGCCACCTTCCCGACCAATTAGGAAGCCAGGCGGTGAGTCATTACTCACCGCCCGGCTTCCTGATTGGCCGGGAAGCCGACTCCATGCTCCCTCGTCACCAGTTGATGAGGAAGCATGGAGCTGGCATTCTGGCCAATCAAGACGCCAGGGGTGGGTAACGACTCGCCACCCAGCTTCCTGATTTGCCAGCTTCCCGACCGATCAGGAATTCGGGTGGCAAGTCATTATACGCCGTCCGGCTTCCTAATTGGCCGGGTAGCCGGCTCCATGCTCCCTCGTCACCAGTTGACGAGAAAGCACGGAGCTGGCATTCTGGCCAATCAAGAAGCCAGGGATGGGTAACGACATCACCAGGGAGCATAAAACCGACTCCATGGTCCCTCGTCAAGTCATTACCCGCCCCTCGGCTTCCTGATTGGCAGGAAGCTAGCTCCATGCACCCTGGTAATGAGAAAGCATGGAGCCGGCTTCCTGGCCAATCAGGAAGCCGGGAGGCGTGTAATGACTCGCCCCCCGACTTCCTGATACCGGTATCAGAATAATTTTAGGAGCATTACTCTGTATCGGCACCGGTGCATCCCTATATACAGCTATGTGTCTATACACGGCTATTTTGCATTAGAAGTTCAAGTAAGACAAACAAGCATATTCGTTTGTATATCACCAATTCATAATGACCCGACAATGACCCCGAAAAAAGAAATAGAGCAGCTGTATCAGAAGTGATGAAAGTTCAACAAAATGTTCTGTTTTCCAATGTGCCAAGGGAATGAAAATAACCCTCTGGTGGATTACCAGGATGTCTATTTACTGTATTAAAGGAGAACTATGAGGCAAGTGCTTTTCACTCACCTCATAGTTCTAGCCGAACACATACCGGCGTTCCCTCACCTCTCGATCCTGTCACGGCTCTCTGCCGTGACAGGGGAGGGGCTGGATTCCCTCCTCCCCGCTCCGATCCTCCAGCGCTGACTGGCGGAACGGACGGCAGTAGCTGTAGCTGTAGTTTGCGGTATACTGAGCTTTGGGTGACGGGAGGACGCTAGTTTGTGTCCTCCCGTTACCCTAAGGAGAACTATGGGGAAAAGCCTTAACCCCATAGTTCTCTTTTAAGTATTTTACCCAAGATTCACACAACTTTCACCTGGGATCAAACAAAATAGAATCCAATTTTAAAATTGTGTGAGTCTTGGGGGGAAAGTTGTATGTGTCTTAGATAAAGTTTGTGTGAATCTTGGGTGAAAAAATAAAAGCAAGTTTTCATAATGATCCCGACATATGCTTTCTGACTGCAGATCACAAACTACAAACGGATACATCATGCCACAAAAGAAAGAAGCCGATGAATTTAGCAGCGGGGCAAGAGACGAAGGTAAACAAAATAAAAACTTACTCATGGATGACGGGTAACGGCATTAGTAAAAATTCTTATTTCCTCCTTTCCCAGCAGCCAGTACAAAAAAGCAAAACAATATTTTCTCTCTTGAATATTTGGAGTGGCCATACCGGTATAAATGGGATCAGTTCAATACTCCTACTGTGTTGTATTATGTAATTATATGTAATGTGTTACTCACCTCCCTGCTGTCCTTTCCCCAATACAGGCAGTCCCTGAGTTACATACATCCGACTTACATCTGACTCCTATTACTGTACAGCAGGGGTAGTTGTAATGCTACGGCGCTCGTACCGACGAGGAGTGCCCGCCTTTTTGGGTCAGGTTCGTAGTACTGTGGGTACATTACAGGAAGTTGGCTTTTCTTAGACGTGCAGACGAGGGGTGGCCACCTTTTTGGGACTGGTTCATAGTACTGTACATACATTTCAGGAAGTTGGCTCTTGTTAGACATGCAGACGAGGGGTGGCCACCTTTTTGGGTCTGGTTCGTAGTACTGTACATTACAGGAAGTTGGCTCTTGTTAGACATGCAGATGAGCGGTGCCTGCCTCTTCTTCCCGGGTCACTGTGAGGTTTTTACTGCTGTCTGTATCCTCATTAGAAAGATTTCATCTCACTTCCTGTCCTTGAGACAACAGGAAGTGAGAGGAAATCTATCCCTAGGAAGGGAAATGCACTCCTGTGAGTTATCATGGGGGAAAAAGGTGTCTCCACTCAAGCTTTATCACCAATCCTTGTTTCCACGACAACCCAACATTTTCAAAATCCAATTGTCTCAGGGAGAGAAAGTGAGGTGAAATCTTCTGAACAGGGGCACACACAGCAAAACAAATATTATAGAGGGTTAACCCTTCCCTATGCTATCCAACACTAAAAAAAAAAATTGGGGGATGGAGTTACACTCAAAAAATTTACCTGTTCCAACTTACATACAAATTCAACTTAAGAACAAACCTACAGACCCTATCTTGTTCGTAACCCGGGGACTACCTGTATATGTCTCTGAAAACCCAAATGCCAGCTCAGTGGTATCTGGGAAAGGACAGCATGGAGGTAAGTGTTGTTAACACATTATACTTACCTCCTTCAGTCCCTTTCAATTATACATTCTGGAACTTTCCTTTAGGGAACAGACAGTAGACATGTAAGCTGCGGAAAAATTTGGTTCGGATATTTTGTTATTTCGGGATTTGGGATTCAGATCCAAAATTCAATTCGGCTCAGGTTTTGAATATTCGTTGCGCATACCACAGAAAACCATATGCAGATATTAATAATAAAGCTGAATCCACTAGACCCGAATGGCATTCAGGATCCGAATTTCCAAATTGCATTCGGGTCTGGGAGCCATGTACATATAATACTAAAGCTGAGGCTCCCAGACACGAATGGCATTCGGGATCCGAATTTCCGAATGGCATTTGGGAGCTCCCGGGTCTGGGAGCCATATACATATATTACTACAGCTGAGGCTCCCAGACCAGAATGGCATCGGGAGCTCCCGAATGCAATTCGGACCCAGAATGCCTTACGGGTCTAGGAGATGCAGCTTTAGTATTATATGTACAGTATATACTGTATATGGCTCCCATGATGCCGTAATTAAATTTTGTGTTCAGACCCATTGTATCATTAAACCGAAAAAAACATCTGATTGGCCAGAAAAGTCACATGTCTGATTCAGTTTAGTTTTTGAAAGAAATTTGGACGGGATCTGAAATTCGGAAACGGAAATTCAGATTCGGACACATTCGGATGCATTGGGATTCGGAAATTTGGATGTGTCTGAATGTCCGAATTTCGGAATTAGTCCGAATTTTGATTCGGACTGAAACGAATCGCACATGTCTAACAGACAGAAGTTGGTGGTTGAATGGTGCCAATCTGGCAATGGAACATAGGGAGCTGGTGAGAGACGAGATGCTCACCCACACTATCCATACTGTGTACCACACAGACACCTCGGGGTCCTCCATGGGTGGAGACAAAGAAGGACTAGACATTTTAAAATGGAGGTGGTTCTATTACTTTACTTTCCTACAACTTTGGGGCAAATTTTGGAACATCCTAAAACATTTAATGTAAAAATGGCTTAATGTAGCTTAATGTGTAAAAAAAAAAAAAAGTACCTAAACCTCAATCAATTGCCTTTGCACAACCTAAGTTTTCAGCTTCCTAAACCTATCCCGGAAGATTCGTGAATTTTGGTTTCCCTCAAGGCAAATTAGTGACATTAAGTTTGTTTTTTGGGGAGCTTAGAGGAGAACTATGGGGTTAGGGCTTTTCCCCATAGTTCTCCTTAGGGTAACGGGAGGACACAAACTAGCGTTCTCCCATCACCCAAAGCTAAGTATATAGGGAGCTACAGCTCGCGGTATACTGAGACACCGCAGCCGGGACGGATCCCGACAATGATGTCTGAATCCACCCAGCTGCGTGAGTGACAGCTGGCTCCTATCTAGAGGCAGAGTCAGCTGTACCCGCCCCCTCCCCCGTCCGTTCCACCAATCAGCGCTGGAGGATCGGACAGAGGAGGGGGTGAGGATCCCTGCAGGGAGCAGTGAGTGACAGTCACGGCTCTCTGCACGGATAGCTCAAGAAGTGAGCGAGCGCCGGTATGTGTTCGCTCACTTCCCGATCTACTGAGCCGACCTGTGACAGTCTCATTGTCACAGGTCGGCTCAGATTATGAGGGTGAGTGAAAACCACTCGCCTCATAATTTTCCTTTAGTGTACAAAAAAGGAACTTAGATGTTAACCAATTTCCCCAAAACTTCATACAATGCAAGACTCTATCTATTTAAATATATCCTGATTAATTCATTCGTTTTTAGTAAAACATAGAAAATGTTATTCACTGAACTTTTAATAATGACATTGGGGACATGATTTCACATATTCATATCCCATTTGCTATGTTTTACTAAAGGTACTTAACCATTCCCTCTAAGAAGAAGAAGAAAAATTTAACTTGTCACAGCGCACACTCCAGTCCAAAAGGGGAAGATGGTTGGGGGGGGCTTTCTATATCACTGAAGCATCAACGGCCATCACAGATGGTGATTGGGAGCCCTAGTGCCCTACACAGTTGGGAATCGGCAGAGAAATAACCGGAGGTTTGTACTAGGGATACACCGATACCGATACTAGTATCAATATCGGTGCCGATACCAAATATTTGAGTGAGTACTCGCCCAAATGCTCCGATACATACCTTCGATATCGGGACTTCCAGTCAGAGGAAGATTTCCCACTGACCGCAAGTGCCAAGGGAGCATGGAGCCAAACAGGAAGCCGGGTCGGTGGATTATGACCCGCCTTCCGGCTTCCTGATTGGCTAGGAATCTGGCTTCACTTGTTGCTAGGCAGCCTGGCTTCCTAATCAATCAGGAAGCTGGGCAGCACGTAATGACCCGCTTCCTGATTGGCTAGGAATCCGGCTTCACTTGTTGCTAGGCAGCCTGGCTACCTAACCAATCAGGAAGCTGGGCAGCACGTAATGACCCACCTCCCAGCTTCCTGATTGATTAGGAAGCCAGGCTGCCTAGCAACAAGTGAAGCCGGCTTCCTAGCCAATCAGGAAGCCGGGGGACGGGTCAAGACATGCCGCACGGCTTCTTGATTGGCTTGGAAGCTATCTTCACCTGTTGCTAGGCAGCCTGGCTGCCTGACCAATCAGGAAGCCGGATACCACCTTACCCGCTGCCCGGCTTCCTGATTGGTCAAGAAGCCAGGCAGCCTCGGCATTTGAAGCTAGAACACCGGCTTTACAGGCAATCAGAAAGCCGGGCGACGGATCATAGTCTGCCGCCCGACTTCCTGATAATCGGGGCACGCGGCACTGGTACTCGTTATCGGTGAGTACTGAAAAAAAGTATCATTACTCGTACTTGATACCGAAAAACTGGTTTTCAGGGGGATCCCTACTATGTAACACACATGGGATACTGATAGAGCTAAGGACTGAAATGTTTTACATGAAGACAATTTGAGATTTTTTTATTTTTTAGGGTTTTTGAAAAAGGTTTTGTTTTTAACTGTTACTTTTTCCATATTTACCAGAAAGTGGTGAAGAGAAATGCTGCAAATGTTGCTCTGCGATGTCCAAATTATGTAAGTTTAACAACATTCGAACACAATGGAGGAATTGTTTTTCTATGTCCAAAGCCTAAGCCAAAACTTTAATGGTGTGAGCGTCACAATTTCTGTCGACGTTATTATTGCTGTCTGTGTCTCCGCTGTGGAGATGTCTTCTCATTTAGACAGGTGCAGCGGCTAAAAAGTTTTGTTTCGTTTCGTTTCGTTTAGTTTCGGATTTCGTTTATTTTGTTTTTGGAATTCGGATCCTATATGTGTTTCGTTTCGGGAATCGGATTCGTATTCGGATCTGAATCGGAATTCGTGTCAGATTCGGAATTCGGATTCGGAATTCGGACGAATTTCCAAAAATTCAACTTGAGGTGAGGAAGCAGAATTGGCACATTTGTCATTTCTGGTTGCTGGGCTCTCGTCTTTACTATTAAAGGGACATTAAAATCATTTTCATAATTTGTTTTTATCCGTTTAAATGTTAACAGTGCACGTACAGGATTTGGATGAAATTCGTTCCAAAACCCAAATTTTCGGATCCGAAATTTCGGATTCGGTTGCTTTTGGATATGTTATATTTCTGAAATTCGGATGCTCCGAATCTACGAATTTCCGAAATGTCGTCCGAATTTTGATTCGGAACGAAATGAATCGCACATGTCTACTCTCATTTCTTGTCCTGGTGACACCATCGCTTCTTGCTCTTTCTGTCGTTGGTCACCTGGACAGAAAATAATATTAGATCTCCCCAATGTGGACACAGACAGTAGTAAAAACCTAGCAGGGCTTTCAACTCTTCACCATCCTGTACAAAACAAAAAAGACCGGAGTTGGGCTTTAAAGTATCCAACAAAAGGGGGGCGTGGCCGGGATGTGAGACTGAGCAGACGTGTCTCACTGCAGCTCCCGATATGCAAAATGAATAAAAAAGATTTTTCAAAAAAAAAAAAAAGTATCCAACAAAAGTGTTCCAAAACTGCAAAAGTTGGAGATATAAGGAGCAATAAGGAAACATCTTATTGGGCAGTATATGCTGGAAAATAATGTTAAGGGTATGATATCAGGCAGTATGAGTACAGAGAGGAGTGCAGATGGTATAATAGCAGGGAGTGTATGCAGGACAGGAGTGCGGATGATATGATAGTGGGCAGTATGTGCAGGAGAGTAGCGTGGATGGTATGAATGCAGGCAATATGCCTGATCCTTTGCTGGGCTCCTCCTAGCACCCATAGCAAGAAGATGTCATATGATAATTTTTTTTTTTACTTTGGAGAGACAAATGAGGCTTAGTGTTCACTGGATTGGCACATCACTTCATCGCATGGCTAGCCCGATGGACCGGCAGCGATTCTCCTCGAGCTAGCCAAAGCTGCCGCCACCATCTGCATACAGGAGTCCAGGATTACACCTGGCATGGGGGGAGGAACCTATAGTTGTGTTATTGTTCTCGATGGAAATGTTTGGGGCAATGGGCATGGGCGGGATGAAATATTTTGAGATCGGCTTTGGAAAGATTGCGTTTTAAGAAGTGGTTTGATATCCTATAATGACATGTCAGTTAGTACATTAGTAATATGCAAGAAGGTTGAAGAGGTGAGCTGAGTAGAAGAGAGATAGATTTGGGTGTCAAAAGCATAGAGATGGTATTGAAATGGGAGTCATGGGAGGTTACCAACTGACCAAGGGAGGAGGTGTAAACAGAGAATAGAAGGGGTCTCAGGACAGAGCCTTGGGGAATGAGGAGAGGAGGAGGTATTTGTAGGCTGCACTGAAGAAGTGTCCAGATAAGTAGGAGGTGAACCAGAAAAGAGCAAAGTCTCAGTTTCACAGCCTTGAGGCTGAATTAAACTGCAACAAGGATGCCTCTCTACCTTCTGGCAAGGCTTATCAGACAGAATTAAAGATGATATCTCTCCAATCAGCCGCACGAAACCGAGGTCCATAAAAATCCAACTTTATTGTTGTAAATTCCATGCAAAGTTCAAAATACAAAGTATACACCACCATAGTATCTCTCCCACGCCAACTCTCTATGATTAAGCCCAGGGGGGTGAATCGTGTGAGAGGCGTTGGAGTGGGAGAGATACTATGGTGGTGTATACTTTGTATTTTGAACTTTGCATGGAATTTACAACAATAAATTTGGATTTTTTTGGACGTTGGTTTCATGCGGCTGATTGGAGAGATATTGTTTGACGAGTGGGAGCGCACTGCAGCCTGCACCTGATGTCTGTATTGATCTGCAGTCCGGTGGAATTGGAGCAGTGAGTCTTTTGCTTTTCATAATAAAAAGATGAATTAGCCGATAGAACCATTCGCATAAATTTGGACAAATTAATATCACTCTGTAAGCAGATTGATATCCAGGAGAGATCCCAGGAGAGCACACGCCAGGGACATTCCCTTCCATGCCATCCTCAGTCCACATCCGTGGAACAACCCTCACTGAACACTTCACTTCATGGTGAGGAACCTACGCAGTTAGGAAGAACCAAGCTCACTCCTGAAGGATGGTCTAGATGCCAAAACCTAGAGCCAAATTTTTATTGTGACAGAGTATTAAACCCAATGACATCACCCTCATAGGCTCTTCTTGCCGGTGCTCCTTCATCTTGATTCCCTTTGTCACTTAATTTCGAACTTTGTAGACTTTGTTTCCCTAACTCCTCTCTTTTGACCTCTTTTGGTCTCAGCCATTGGCGGCACCCATCCATTTTCAAACGCTTCCCGTTAAAACGTCTTAGGGGGTATTTTACCATGAATGTATCACCTTCCTTGTATTACCCAAAGCATCAGCTCCTATCATGTTAGGCCTTCTTTTGGATCCAACTTCATTCTCGTCAAATGGACTGGTTATCTCTGTATGTCCTGGGATACCTCCTGCTTCTCATGCTGTTTATCCAAAGTCACTCCAGGCAAGAAGTTCTCTGTCATCTCAACCTTAACTTTTTCCTCCTTTCCATTTCTTCTGTAAGAAGTCAGCAGAGGCTTCCATTCAATTGTGCAATCAATCTCATCCCAGGCGCTGTCCTCCCAAGGGGGCATTTCTATCCCTTGCCTGTCCCTGAATCACAGACTACGTTGGAGTACATCACCTAGAACTTACAAAAAGGATTCATTCACAATTTTTCATCCCCTAAGGGTGTGGGGTTCTCTAAGGCTATGCATTTACTATCAGGATGTCACAGATCAGCTGCAAAGCTCATTTGTTACCTGTTGTGCTACAGACATGTGTAGAACTATTGGTGACCTCACAGACATAGTTCAAGGAAATATGGCTTCTCTGTTACTCAATAGTGACAATATGAATATCCCAGATCCACTTACTTGGTGATAAATGTCCCAGGCACATTCCTCGCAGGGTGAAGTTCGTGTTATAGGACTTTTCCTAGATTTTAAAAGATTATGTTTAACAGCATGTGCAAGTAGGGTTGCCACCTTTTCTTCAAATGAAACCCAAACACTCTAGCGACGCACGGACATTTTTTTGGGAGAATGAATCGCTGCTTATTCATATGTAAATATGGCCGCCCATTCATATGTAAATATCACAGTTGAGACTTTTTCAGTGGGGGGCCAGTAGCCCCTATCTTAATATTGGTTGCCTCTGTCTGCCTGACATCTTGTGTCCGAGTTTCTGCTGCCATGAAACCTGGACACAGCATTCAAAACCCGAACTGTCCGGGTGAATCCTGGGCAGGGGGCAACCCTATGTGCAAGAAGAAAGACAGAAGGGGGAGCACAGGATACCTGTATTTTACTTAAAGGAGAACTATGGGGTCAGGGCTTTTCCCCATAGTTCTCCTTAGGGTAACGGGAGGACTCTCCCCTGCGTTCTGGGGCGGGAGTGGGTGTGGCGATGCATTGAAGTTAATGGCACCGCAGCCCTGCCCGCAGTGCAATCGGACATGTGGCAAAACATTGCCTGCATTCCGTTCCACTGCAAAACAAAAAATAGGGCAGACTCTATTTTTTGCGTTTGCAGTGGAACGGAATGCAGGCAATGTTTTGCCACACGTCCGATCGCACTGCGGGAAGGGGGGAGGGGCGTGGCTGCGGTGCCATTGATTTTAATGCACCCCCATGCCCCCTCCAACCCCAGAACGCGATGGGGAGTTTTGTGAGTGATTGTGGTGCATTCCAGCAGCTACCGCTCTGGAACGCACTGCAATTGGTGTGAACAAGCCCTAAGTCACAGAGAGCAGGGACAGTACTGCTGGACAATTGACAGGCACAGCACAGCACAGCACAGCAATTAATTACCCAGGCAGCATGTAGCATACAAGACTTCCCAGGTGTCTGCTGGCTAAGAAAGCCAGCAGACACCTGGGAAGTCTTATCACAGCACCATACAGCAAAAGGGCCAGCACAATGCTTGAACTTCAAGCCCCATGACCTGACCAGCTGACTGCAGATGTCTCCCTACCTCTGTCCCCTCCTCGATCTCCTCTGTGTCCCCGATTTCCGTCCGCCACGATCCCACCTCCAAACCACGCCCACTCCTCTTCTTAACCAATCCAGAGAAGGCAGCAGGAGTGAAACCGCACCCATTCGGCTGTCTCCGCCTACCATGCCCGGGGTTTTGGAGACTGATTGTTACTCCCCCATCAGCTCGTCCACTCCAGTTCCCTGGGATAAAAGTATAGCGTGCACATCTATGCCGGGACCCGGGAGGATTGTAAGACCTGCTCCTCACCGGGCCCCTTCTGTCGCGGGCCCCATAGCGCCCGCATGGGTCGCTATGGCGGGAGTTCCGCCACTGGGCAGGAATGCTATTACATTTAGTTATTGTCAGTATTGTGAGTATAGTATGTCTCCCTAGCCAATCACTGGGAGGTTAATGGTCAGTGGTACATACTGGGAGAGGAGATAAATACTTGGGGTGGACCATGGGAGCTCTCTCTTCCTCCCTTGGGCCCTACCTTGGGAGAGGCTGCTATGGACTGTCTGAGATGGCAAGGCCTGAAGCCTGGGAAGTATAGGAGGGGTTAAATTGTTAAAAAAAAGGGAATATCTTCCTCCAATCAATAGCGAGGGGTCGCTTACTTGATTGGAGGATAGTTGTAAAAGGGTTGGACTTCCAAGGGTGGGATCCGGGCTGGATTCACTCTTCCTGCTGCCTCAAGACCAGGTTCCTCAATGTACCCCCCTTCATGCCAAAAAATCCCCCCCAACATGTGAGAAGATTTAACGTTCAGCTTTAAGCTTTAGGCCTCATTCACACTGGAATCGGCCCGCACGTACAGCTCCGTGCTGCTTGCATGGCCGTATCGGGAAGGACAGGTGCTGGGTGTGATTAGTACGCAGCCCCCCGTCCTTCTCTATGGGACTACGCGGCCGTACGCCGCCCTACGTGTAGGCGGGGTCCACTCTCGGGGTGTTGCGTTTGTGTTCCCTTTTGGGTTGGCTGTGTAACCCCATGCATGCAACTCGAAACCAGACACCCCACGGTCAGGGGCCACGGCCTTGGCCTCGTGCAAACACTCCCTCATGTGTAGTACTGCGTACACAAGGCCTCATGGCTTCAACCTCCTCTGCGGTCTTCGGCGCTTCCTCCCCCTTAGGGAGAAAGACCACCATAAACGGCACCCTGTGTCAGGCATAGCCCCATTGCGCACCTACCCTCTTCAGATGGTTACAGCCATGATACAGTCCAACATCACACTCCGGTAGAACCCCTCCTTCTCAGAGGTTGGAGGGAGAAGAACCAGTCCACACAGATAGTCTTTTTGTTGGTTTTACTTGAAGGTATAAACAGAACAAAGTATACGTTTCAGCCACCCCCGGGTGGGATGACGGCACAATTCTTGTTACTTGCTTGGTATTACAATTTAGAGAGAGAGGTACATCAGCCCAGGTGACCCAGAGTCACGACTTACTTCGGCCATAGGCCCACTGCCAAATATCGTCAGTCTTCTAGCACTTCACTATTCTCCGGAATCTCATCCATTGTCAGTCCTAGCTCGGTGGTTTCCCCCTTCAATCCAGAGAAGGCAGCAGGAGTGAAACCGCACCCATTCGGCTGTCTCCGCCTACCATGCCCGGGGTTTTGGAGACTGATTGTTACTCCCCCATCAGCTCGTCCACTCCAGTTCCCTGGGATAAAAGTATAGCGTGCACATCTATGCCGGGACCCGGGAGGATTGTAAGACCTGCTCCTCACCGGGCCCCTTCTGTCGCGGGCCCCATAGCGCCCGCATGGGTCGCTATGGCGGGAGTTCCGCCACTGGGCAGGAATGCTATTACATTTAGTTATTGTCAGTATTGTGAGTATAGTATGTCTCCCTAGCCAATCACTGGGAGGTTAATGGTCAGTGGTACATACTGGGAGAGGAGATAAATACTTGGGGTGGACCATGGGAGCTCTCTCTTCCTCCCTTGGGCCCTACCTTGGGAGAGGCTGCTATGGACTGTCTGAGATGGCAAGGCCTGAAGCCTGGGAAGTATAGGAGGGGTTAAATTGTTAAAAAAAAGGGAATATCTTCCTCCAATCAATAGCGAGGGGTCGCTTACTTGATTGGAGGATAGTTGTAAAAGGGTTGGACTTCCAAGGGTGGGATCCGGGCTGGATTCACTCTTCCTGCTGCCTCAAGACCAGGTTCCTCAATGTACCCCCCTTCATGCCAAAAAATCCCCCCCAACATGTGAGAAGATTTAACGTTCAGCTTTAAGCTTTAGGCCTCATTCACACTGGAATCGGCCCGCACGTACAGCTCCGTGCTGCTTGCATGGCCGTATCGGGAAGGACAGGTGCTGGGTGTGATTAGTACGCAGCCCCCCGTCCTTCTCTATGGGACTACGCGGCCGTACGCCGCCCTACGTGTAGGCGGGGTCCACTCTCGGGGTGTTGCGTTTGTGTTCCCTTTTGGGTTGGCTGTGTAACCCCATGCATGCAACTCGAAACCAGACACCCCACGGTCAGGGGCCACGGCCTTGGCCTCGTGCAAACACTCCCTCATGTGTAGTACTGCGTACACAAGGCCTCATGGCTTCAACCTCCTCTGCGGTCTTCGGCGCTTCCTCCCCCTTAGGGAGAAAGACCACCATAAACGGCACCCTGTGTCAGGCATAGCCCCATTGCGCACCTACCCTCTTCAGATGGTTACAGCCATGATACAGTCCAACATCACACTCCGGTAGAACCCCTCCTTCTCAGAGGTTGGAGGGAGAAGAACCAGCCCACACAGATAGTCTTTTTGTTGGTTTTACTTGAAGGTATAAACAGAACAAAGTATACGTTTCAGCCACCCCCGGGTGGGATGACGGCACAATTCTTGTTACTTGCTTGGTATTACAATTTAGAGAGAGAGGTACATCAGCCCAGGTGACCCAGAGTCACGACTTACTTCGGCCATAGGCCCACTGCCAAATATCGTCAGTCTTCTAGCACTTCACTATTCTCCGGAATCTCATCCATTGTCAGTCCTAGCTCGGTGGTTTCCCCCTCCAGGGGAAACTAGGGAATCTTTGTAGCTCTACATAGTCCTAGGCCTGGTCCTGTCCTTCCCATGGACCAGCCTATGTTCAATGCACAGTCTCCCTCCGGAGACTCTGCAAACAGTCCTAGACTTCTGCTCTCCTGTAATCTCTCACTCTCTCCCCTCTCGGGCGCCCCCTATAAATCAACTCTCCTGGGACACAGAGTCTTCCCAGGCCAGAGCTGCATCTATCTCCAGGGCCCCATGGGGGCATCTAGTGGCCATTGGCCATACTGCACCTACCTACATACGCTCAGCTCAAGTGCAGGTCCGTAGGGGTGCGTGTTTCCTAGCTCAGGTGCAGACAGGATCCATCCTGTCAGTGTACGGGTACGCCTCCTCCTCAGGGGCAGGACGGGTGAGCGTAGGGGGGCGTACGGCCGCGTAGTCACATAGAGAAGGACAGGGGGGGTCTGCGTACTAATCACACGCAGCACCTGTCCTTCCCGGGAGCTGCCCGTTACGGCCCTGCACGCAGCACGGAGCTGTACGTGCGGGCCGATTCCAGTGTGAATGAGGGCTTATTGTGAGAAGAAACGGTAGAGAGAGCGTGTTACAGGGCAGAGAAAGTAGGAATCAGACTTGATTATACAAAAGGTTTGTATATATGATATGATATGCTTTCCTTTTTTTACAAACGCATTTGTAGGCGATCTATTCAGCTGCGCAAAGGATATTGCTGAAGCCGCTGGAGTGGAAATCCCACAAGAATTAGAAGTAGTTGCAGAAATAACAGCTGGAGCTGTAGAGACAATAGTAGAAATTCAAGAAGAAAGAGATCGTGGTGAAGAGATGTAAGTCATACTGCATGCCCATAGGACACGGACCTCTATTACCTGTTATTTTATAGTAGGCCTAATAATGCCTCTAGAAGAGGAGGTCAGGGACGCCCTGAAATGTAAGCGCCTGCTGCATTATTTTAGCAATTCTGTTGTTGAGTTTAAACAATGTCAGAAAAGCCGGACCTGCAAATGAAGAGAGTTTATACTCACCTGTTCGCTGCCGTTTGCATTGGAGCTTTGTTTAAAGGAGAACTATGAGGCGAGTGCTTTTCACTCATCCTCATAGTTCTAGCGTTCGCTCACCTCTTGATCCTGTCACGGCTCTCTGCCGTGACAGGGGAGGGGCTGGATTCCCCCCTCCCCGCTCCGGTCCGCCAGCGCTGACTGGCGGAACGGACGGGGAGGGGGCGGGTACAGCTGGCTCTGCCTCTAGATAGGCAGAGCCAGCTGTCACTCATGCAGCTGGGCGGATCCAGACATAATTGTCAGGATCCGCTTCAGCTGCGGCGTCTCAGTATACCGCAAGCTATAGCGGTATACTGAGCTTAGGGTGACGGGAGGACGCTAGTTTGTGTCCTCATGTTACTCTAAGGAGAACTATGGGGGAAAGCCCTAACCCCATAGTTCTCCTTTAACCCCCTTCATGAATGAGGACTTTTTTTCATTTTTTGCACCCATGTTATATTCCACATTTCAGGCCTGAAAATTACTTGAAACCCCCCAAACATGATATATTTTCTGAAAGCCGAGACCCTATAGAATAAAATGGCGGCAGTTGCAAATTTTTATGTTGCACGATATTAGTGCAACTCCTTGTCAAACCACATACGTTAGTGAAAAATGCACTTAAATGCCCCAAAACACAACAAAATACCAATTTAAAAAAAATAAAATATAAAAGATGAGGTTACAACAAGTAAATAGATACCCAACATGCCCTGGTTAAAAATTGTGGGCGTCCGTGAAACGGTGACATACCTCAGTGCCCCAAAAAGTCCATAGACGCTTTAAAAGCCCCCACAGGTCATCAGTTTAGAGATACCCAAAAATACTGGCCCTAGAATTATTGCTCTCACTCCAACGTGCGCGGCAATACCCAACATGTCTAGCGCGATCGTCGTTTTCATATGTAGGCGCACCCGACGCGTGTTTACCTGAAGACACGCATGTTCGCGGGGCGGGGACTTAAAAAACTGTTTTTTTTTTACTTTAATTTCTATCACATAGGGGGGCTTACAAGCCCCCCATGTGGTAGCAGATGATGGTGATAGGTACTCTATAAGGTGATGCTGGGGGTCCAAAAGACCCCTAGTGTCACCGTTAGACTCAAAATAAGCTATTGAATTGCAGATTGCAGGCTTCATGAGCCCAACACTGACAGCTATGGGACCGGAAGTGATGTAATCTGCATGTTCGTCCATCTCCTCCCCAGCTTCCCGCCGACACCAAACAAGCCCGTAGGATGGGCAACAGAGCCCGGGAAACACGGCGAAGGTGGCACCCGTTCACCGGCCCGTAGAAGCTGAGCCACCAGAATTGCTGCTACTGTAATGTCGACAGTCAGCTTTACAAGTTTAAACGGAGTCCTGGCGGCTTCTGTTTACACAGCCCCGAAGAATATTCACAGTCAATACTTTGGGGTGTGTAGGGGGCCATTTTATATTGGGGCTGACGGACAGAACCGCAGAGTGCAGTGGGGGACTAGGTATGCAACGCTTCCAAAAGCATGTCAGGTGTGAAGGGGCTATTGTTCTGCAAAAGTGTGGTAACCAGAAGAATGGGCCGCGGCACAGATGAGGATGAACACTTTTCCTTTGCAGGTCCTTCTTATTTACATTTAAACCAAGTGACAACGTTAATGTAAGTTCGAAAACCTTCACTGAGCTGCAGCTGGGAACACATAGCAGACGCCTCTAAACTCCTATGGCCTGGAAGCAAATACAGTCAACTTTGCTTTCATGTAGGGTTGCCACCTCTCCGGGATTTCACCTGGACAGTCCAGGTTTTGAGTCCAGTATGTGCTGTGTCCGGGATTCAGGCCAGCTAAAACACGGACACAAGATGTCCTGATGTCTGGTGGACAGGGACAACCACAGGGTCCTGGTGTTCCAACTTGAGTGCATGAGGGAGGCATGGGGCACAGAGGGATACTGGAGCTCAGGGGGCAAGGAGGTGTCTAAAACACAGGGTGCAGATAGGTCTTGGAGGGCACAAGCGTTCTGCTTCAGGCAAATGCATTGCTCGCTGTCTCTCTCCTGGCTTCCTCTCCTCACTTTCTCCCTTGCTGTCTCTCCTTGCTCTCTTCCCTAGCTGTCTCTCCTCTCTCTCCCCAACTGTCTTTCTGCGCTTTCCCCAGCTGTCTCTCCTCACTCTCTCTCCTGGCTGTCTCTCCTCACTCTCTCCTGGCTGTCTCTCCTCTCTCTCTCTCCTGTCTGTCTCACCCCACTCACTCTCCTGTCTGTCTCACCCCACTCACTCTCCTGTCTGTCTCACCCCACTCACTCTCCTGGCTGTCTCTCCTTGCTCTCTCTCCTGGCTGCCTCCCCTCTCTCTCTCCTGGCTGCCTCCCCTCTCTCCTGGCTGCCTCCCCTCTCTCTCTCCTGGCTGCCTCCCCTCTCTCCTGGCTGCCTCCCCTCTGTCTCTCCTGGCTGTCTCTCCCCTCTCTCTCTCTCTCCTGGCTGTCTCTCCTCGCTCTCTCTCCTGGCTGTCTTTCCTCACTCTCTTTCCTTGCTGTCTCTCTCCTCTCTCTCCTGGCTGTCTCTCCTTGGTCTCTTCCCTAGCTTTCTCTCCTCTCTCTCTCTCCTGGCTGTCTCTCCTCACTCTCTCCTGGCTGTCTCTCCTCTCTCTCTCCTGTCTGTTTCACCCCATTCACTCTCCTGGCTGTCTCTCCTCTCTCTCTTTCACCTGGCTGTCTCTCCTCTCTCTCCTGGCTGTCTCTCCTCACTCTCTCCTGGCTGTCTCTCCTCTCTCTCTCCTGTCTGTCTCACCCCACTCATTCTCCTGGCTGTCTCTCCTCGCTGTCTCTCCTCTCTCTCTTTCCCCTGGCTGTCTGTCCTCTCTCTCTCCTGGCTGTCTCTCCTCGCTCTCTCTCCTGGCGGTCTCTCCTCGCTCTCTCTCCTGGCTGTCTTTCCTCGCTCTCTTTCCTTGCTGTCTCTCTCCTCTCTCTCCCCTCGCTCTCTCTCCTGGCTGTCTGGCTGTCTCTCCTGGCTGTCTCTCCCCGCTCTCTCTCCTGGCTGTCTCTCCTGGCTGTCTCTCTTCGCTCTCTCTCCTGGCTGTCTCTCCTCGCTCTCTTTCCTTGCTGTCTCTCTCTACTGGCTGTCTCTCTTCGCTCTCTCCCTTGGCTGTCTCTTCTGACTGTCTTGCCTCTCTCTCCCCTGGCTGTTGCTCCTTGGTCTCTCTCCCTGGCTGTCTCTCTTCGCTCTCTCCTGTATATTCTCCCCCAAAAAATGCTGAGTGGCGCTAGAGTGTAGAGAATAATTAGACACTCCCAGAAGAGAGCGCTATGACATGCAAGGAGGGAGTGACAGCTCTGAGTGTGCTGCAGCTGCTGACATCACATCCAAGATGGCGCCGCAGTCTCTGAGGTTTTGGATTTCTACACAAGGAGTCTTTTACAGGTAAAATTATCATATAATCTTATGGGAAGATTGTTGTGTCAATTAATGTTCTGGTGACAGGATCTCTCTAATGCCAGCCCCTGCCGCTGTTTAGACTTGCCTTCCCTTACCTCCCCTGTTGGGCCATAACCCCTGTTAGGAATACACCCCCCACACCCCCATTATTGATAAGACATTTTTGAAGGTGATTGATTATAAAACAGATGTTTTTTTATTTTAGAGATCAGCAAAAAAAGAAAAGTTATCAGCAATCCAGACTCAACCAGTAACTCAGCCGTGACAACTTCGAATGGCCCACAGCGGCGAGGTGAGAACATTTCTCTACCATTTTATTTCTCCTCTCAGGATGAACCTAGATGGAGCTTTTTTTACCAGGAATTAAAAACGTGTTTCTGATTTATGGGGGTTTCTAAAGAGAGCACAGCAAAAGCTGTTTCTCGGCTGTCTCTCCTTGCTCTCTCCCCTGGTGGTCTCTCCCCTCTCTCTCTCTCTCTCTCTCTCTCTCCCCGGCTGTCTCTCCTCACTCTCTTCTGGCTGTCCCTCCTCTCTCTCTCCTGTCTGACTCACCCCACTCACTCTCCTGGCTCTCTCTCCTGGCTCTCTCTCCTGGCTGTCTCTCCTCTCTCTCTCTCTCTCTCTCTCTCCTGTCTGCATCCCCTCTCTCCTTGCTGTCTCGCCTCTCTCTCCTCTCTCTCTCTCTCCCCTCTCTCTCCTCTCTCTCTTTCTCTCTCTCTCCTCTCTCCCCTCTCTCCCCTCTCTCTCTCTCCTCTCTCTCTTTCTTCATTCAGTTGTGTGTTTATATTTCTGGCTCCCCTCTCTCCTCTCTCTCCCCTCTCTTCTCTCTCTCCCCTCTCTCCTCTCTCTCTCCTCTCTCTCTCTCTCCTCTCTCTCTCTTCATTCAGTTGTGTGTTTATATTTCAGGCTTGAGCTACTGAGGCTGGTAAACATAGTTTTTCTTTTTTTCCACAGAGTAGATAAGACTTGTCTGGCAAACATGTGATAAGGAGCAGGCAGCTCCACCAGCTGCCTACATATGGGAATACTATATACTCACATGCATGTTTTTTTATATGACTGTAAAAAATATACATGTACTGTATATAAGTGACGTCACAGCCGGCTCCGCCTAGTTGTTATTCATTGGCCGGGACCTGCTAGAAGACTCTGGCAGGTGCCGGGCCAATAGGAAACAGTTGGGTGGAGCTATCTGTCACCGCTAGCTCCGTCCAATTGTTTTTCTTCTTTTTTTTTCTGTTCTTTAAAATATTTATTTTTAATTTCCCTATTTATTTACATTTTTAAAATTAATTTTTCAACTTTTTTTTTTCATTTCACTCTTTTTTTCTATTCTGCTTGTTACCTCAGAGGTACCGAGCAGAATAGCCGAGGCCAAATGCCGCTCGGTGGACATTCGGCTATTCACTCCCTGCAGTTCAGCCCGTATAAGAATAGGGGCGAACAGCAGCAAGTGAGCTGCCGGAGCTTTGGCTCAGCCGATCCAGATGTTGGATCGGCTGAGTCGAAGTCCCTCTGCACTTCAACTCAGCTGAACATGCAGAGCATGTTTGGCTGACCCGAAGGCAGCCGATGTACGCCTGATTTTAGCCGATGTACGGCTGAAATCTGCCATACTGAGCTGGGGTGAATAGCCGAATACCGTTCGGTTCACTTCGGCTGGGTTATTCACTCGGCTACCTTCGGCAGCTTTGTGAATAGCCCCCATAGACACTCCTGATGCACCCCTATTGGTCGCCCCACACTGCACCTCACCCAGGCAGGCACAATCAATGACAGAACACCTGGAATTAACCCAATAATAGCCAACTATAAATCAGGCAGTACATGGAGACATCCCCAAAAAGTCTGACCTGATCCATCTTGTAGACATTCAGGATAATAAAACTTCCATCGTTTCTAAACATTTCGGCTCCGAAGTTTCTTACTATAGTTAGAGGCGAAGGGTAGATGGGTGGCGAGGGTTAAGTGTGCTGCCTGGGCCCTTGAGTTCCCCAGAAGTTCCCTGTGTTCAGCAGATTACATACATTTGTTCCATTAGAACCAAGTTTTAAGGAACTTGGCACCTGTGCCTTTTAGTGAAGAGGTAAGGTCTTTTATCTAATTCATTTTTGCAATCCAGAAGTTTAATGAGAAGTATCTATATCCAGGAGTATATGAGAAGAATATGTATCTAGGAGCACTGGCGGAACTACCTGGGTCGTAGTCCTGGTGTTCCACCACTTGGGGGGCGTGGCTCAGTCTGAAGGGGGCGTCAGGCAGGGATTTTCTTTCTACTTCGGGCAAGCAGGGCTAAATGTCAAGCAGAGGAGCCGTTTTGTACGAGTGATTTCAGCGGCTATACGGCCCCTGAAATCACTTGTATGCAGCCCGCTTGTGACTTGTCCAGCCCCCCTCCATGGTGCGCTGCCTTCTCCTTTGCCATGGTTTTCGGGGGTTCCCTGCTCTTCTGGGGGACCCCAGCCCATGGCAAGGCAGTTCAGGATGGAGAGTAGGGAGCAGAGCGGAGAACCTCCGTTCTCCGCTCTGCTCTGTGATCAGTGGCACAGGACCGTTGTACTCGCAGGGCTCCCGTGTCAGCTGTCGAAGCCTGAGCTGTACAGAAGATAGAGCACATGTGTTTTGGAAAGTAAGACAACTACAGCTCTCATTATGGTCCACCTCATTTATGAGCTAAAGCAACATAGACTGTGGGAGTTAGGTGACTGAGCTGTGAAAAATAGTTCAAGGTGGGACTTCTTCTTTAAGAGTTGCTCCAATTGTGGGATGAAGGTGTAATTGGAAGGAAGCATTCATTTGTTCATATGAGAAGGGCCGGGGGGAATGGTGCGTCAGAGGCTTCTAGAGGTACCCAGAGATTTTAAAGCTGCATGTCTGCACCAATGTACAGTCCTCCTTAGGTGTATGGCCTTATGATGTAAAGAAAGGTTACGGAGTTGCCATGGGATTGTAGAACCCCACCGCATTAGACAAATGGGAAACCAGAAACAGCCCAACGGAAAGTTCCAGAAAACTGTACCTTATCGTGACTAAAACTATTGTTGGATTAAAATAATAATTTAATTGAATTAAGTGGGTGCAGGGGATGACACAATCCCATGGGGCCACTTCATTATATTTGTGGCCCTGACATTCCACCCTTTTAGGAGGTCTCACTAGATCCCCCTTGATGTGGGGAGGTTTGTATGAGCAGACGAACTGTTGCAGGGTGACCCGAGTTGTATCTGGATGTGTAATGCTTGAAGCACATATAGCACACGGGGCAGAATTTTCATCGTAATTCATCTTTGGGGGGAGTTCAGTGTAAAAGTTTCAGATGTGTATCTAGGGAGGTTTATTATTGGATATTTGATAGCTTTGTCACGTGGGAAATTCCATCTGAGTGTTCAGTTTGTTCCTTGGAAGGGGCGCATTGAGGGCCTCAGACCTTCTGAAGCTGATCTTGAAGTTGAAGAATATCCGAAGATCTTCAAATTCAAACCGAAGGATCTTTCTGCAGGCATAACATAGAGCAGAAGGTCATCTGCATAAACAGCCATAGTTGACTTTGGCCAATCATACACTGTTTAGATCTGGGTTTTATGTCACCACTTTTTGTACCAAAGGGGTCTGAGAAGGAACCATTGAGCCAAACAGTAGTGGAAGGGTTTGAGCCCCAATCCACTTCTTCGGTCCAGATCCTTTCCAAAGCAAACATAACTTCACTCAACTTGGTCAAATGCCTTCTCTGTGTCAGCAGAGAGCACAAAAAGGGGAGCATTTCTAGACCCGGGCTGAACGGATCACATCAAGAGCCCTGGTAACATGTTTCCTGTCCTGGGCAGGTGTGGGCATGAAGCTGACTTGGTCCAAGTGTATGAGTTCTTGGAGTGTAGACATTAGTCTGGTGGCCAGGATTTTTTGTGAAGAGTTTCAGGACAGTGTTGAATAGGTATAAAGTGTTGTAGTTTGAGTCTTTCTATCCTTAATATTAGGGGTGCACCGATACCGGTATTTTGGTAACGAGCACCGATATTTTTTTCCCGGTACTCGCTGATACCAATTACCGTGTACCGGAAGTCCCATTCAGTTAGCCAGGTGGCGTGTAATGACTCGCCACCCGGCTTCCCGATTAACAAGAAAGCTGTCTTATGCTCCTCGTCATTATGTGACGAGAAAGCATAGAGCCGGCTTGCTGGCCAATCATGGATGCCGGGCGCCGTGTGATGACGAGGCGCCCTGCTTCCTGATTGGCCGGGAGGCCGGCTCCATGCTCCCTCGTCATGAGATGTGTCATTACTCCGGTATGTGTTCCCTCACCTCCCGATCTACTGAGCCGACCTGTGACAGTCTCATTGTCACAGGTCGGCTTAGAACTATGAGGTGAGTGGAAATCACCCACCTCATAGTTCTCCTTTAATATCAAAGCTATATGGACCCTCAGAGTTTAGGGTGTCTGCTGGGGAAGGGGGCATTGCACCAAAGCCAAGAGGGTTGCATGCAGCTTCGAGGTGGGTGGAGAGCTTGGGAAGCCATGCTTTATAATAAGTAACCTCAGTTCAGCATGATGTATACATGTGTGGGAGATGTGATGTTCGTTGTTCTCGATTTTTGTTTTTCTAGGCATTTTCTCCTTCTCTTGTTTTGCTAGAATACTAAAATGGAAAAACAAACACCTTTTTAAAAAAAAAACACACGATGAGTCCACATTATTCCTGGCCATCGGGATTTGTGTTTATCTTATATAATGTTAATGGTAGAACACACACAAAGCTTATTGACTCAACGGCCACAATACGTAAAGAAGAATTGGAGTCACCGGCTATTACTCTACAATGCACCATATGGACATCGCATTGTGACAATGGAAGCTATTTTGGGAATTGATTTGGAATTTAGATATCCATATGTATAGCCCATTATATGTTTGTAATGGGAATAAGGAATGTATATATCCGTTACAAATGTATAATAAGATACTTTACAGGTTTTATTTTTTAGTTTAATGTATTTGTATGGTTTTGTTTCCATAAAAGTACATTTATACAAACATTCATAAACATTAGTTTCACATTATCTCTTAGTTTTAATAATTATTTATAGCTCTAATTGAGATAACTACAACTTTCACCCACTTCCAATATCCATCACTAGTCATCCATCATATTTTACATCCTCTATCACTCTCTTCTCCATTCTAACTCCCATTCTTATGGTTTCTAAGGGGGGGAGGAGGGGGAAGAGAGTGTACCCATCCCTTATACTTCATTTAGAACACCCCTCTAGTGTTTGTGACTTCTATAGCCCATAATATATATGTAGACCTTACTATGTCCCCTTATATTGTCCATGTTCCTCTATTCTTATTATTATTTCCCTCATGTGTTCACGAGTGTGTTAGCTAAACAATAGTAAGCTACTTTACAGTTGATTGACATTCATGTGATTTGAAACACTGGAAGGATCCAGTCTTACAAATTATTCACATTCTGGACTTTTCTGGCACACCCCATTTCTTAAAGGAGAACTATGGGGTCAGTGTTTTGCCCCATAGTTCTTCTAAAGGTAACGGGAGGACACAAACTAGCGTCCTCCCGTCAGGGCCGGCCTTAGGGGTGTGCGATCTGTGCGGCCACACAGGGCGCCAAGGCAACAAAGGCGCCAGGCGGCCGACACAGCTCGTCCTTGGGGCGCTTCTCTCCTCCTCGACCGCTGGCCATCCGACATGACAGC
>NW_017308338.1:40201-91158 GCF_000935625.1 Nanorana parkeri | reverse complement strand
CCGGTATGTGTTCCCTCACCTCCCGATCTACTGAGCCGACCTGTGACAGTCTCATTGTCACAGGTCGGCTTAGAACTATGAGGTGAGTGGAAATCACCCACCTCATAGTTCTCCTTTAATATCAAAGCTATATGGACCCTCAGAGTTTAGGGTGTCTGCTGGGGAAGGGGGCATTGCACCAAAGCCAAGAGGGTTGCATGCAGCTTCGAGGTGGGTGGAGAGCTTGGGAAGCCATGCTTTATAATAAGTAACCTCAGTTCAGCATGATGTATACATGTGTGGGAGATGTGATGTTCGTTGTTCTCGATTTTTGTTTTTCTAGGCATTTTCTCCTTCTCTTGTTTTGCTAGAATACTAAAATGGAAAAACAAACACCTTTTTAAAAAAAAAACACACGATGAGTCCACATTATTCCTGGCCATCGGGATTTGTGTTTATCTTATATAATGTTAATGGTAGAACACACACAAAGCTTATTGACTCAACGGCCACAATACGTAAAGAAGAATTGGAGTCACCGGCTATTACTCTACAATGCACCATATGGACATCGCATTGTGACAATGGAAGCTATTTTGGGAATTGATTTGGAATTTAGATATCCATATGTATAGCCCATTATATGTTTGTAATGGGAATAAGGAATGTATATATCCGTTACAAATGTATAATAAGATACTTTACAGGTTTTATTTTTTAGTTTAATGTATTTGTATGGTTTTGTTTCCATAAAAGTACATTTATACAAACATTCATAAACATTAGTTTCACATTATCTCTTAGTTTTAATAATTATTTATAGCTCTAATTGAGATAACTACAACTTTCACCCACTTCCAATATCCATCACTAGTCATCCATCATATTTTACATCCTCTATCACTCTCTTCTCCATTCTAACTCCCATTCTTATGGTTTCTAAGGGGGGGAGGAGGGGGAAGAGAGTGTACCCATCCCTTATACTTCATTTAGAACACCCCTCTAGTGTTTGTGACTTCTATAGCCCATAATATATATGTAGACCTTACTATGTCCCCTTATATTGTCCATGTTCCTCTATTCTTATTATTATTTCCCTCATGTGTTCACGAGTGTGTTAGCTAAACAATAGTAAGCTACTTTACAGTTGATTGACATTCATGTGATTTGAAACACTGGAAGGATCCAGTCTTACAAATTATTCACATTCTGGACTTTTCTGGCACACCCCATTTCTTAAAGGAGAACTATGGGGTCAGTGTTTTGCCCCATAGTTCTTCTAAAGGTAACGGGAGGACACAAACTAGCGTCCTCCCGTCAGGGCCGGCCTTAGGGGTGTGCGATCTGTGCGGCCACACAGGGCGCCAAGGCAACAAAGGCGCCAGGCGGCCGACACAGCTCGTCCTTGGGGCGCTTCTCTCCTCCTCGACCGCTGGCCATCCGACATGACAGCACTCCCTCGTCCGGGGGGGGCGCAGGAGGGAGCGCTGCCTGCTGTCAGGATGGCGGAGCGGTGAGGGGGAGAGAAGCCGCGCCCGCAGCTGTCAGGATGGCCGAGCGGGGAGATCGGAGCCGCTGTCATCCTGTCAGTTTCAGGATGACAGCGGCTCTGTGCGTGGCAGAGCGGGGGATGGGTAAATATCAGTGATACTTACCGATCCTCCGTGTGAGAAGGACAAACACTGGAGCGATCGTCTGATCACTCCAGTGTTTGTAAATAACTGAGGACACATAGTACTATGTGTCCCCAGTTATGAATGACCAGGCTGTAATTTACATCACTTCCTGTTCATTCAAGATTTCCTCAATGGGGAGAAGCACTCAGTACAGAGGCTCCTCCCTATTCAGAATCAGCTGATAGTAAATATTTTACTATCAGTGTCAGAATGAATGGGAGGAGCCTCTGTACTGAGTGCTTCTGTACTGAGGGCTGAGGCTGCAGAGAAATAAATTGAGGATTTCGTGTCCTCAATATCTATTTTAAAAGGGAAATGTCAGGGGTCTGTTTAGACCCCTAATATTTCCCTGTAGCCCCCCAACAGTAAAAAATAAATAAAAAAATAATAATAAATGTAAAAAATTATTTTACAAAAGTGAAAACTGGATTCAGCCATTGTCGTGTTCTGGAGGCAGGGCGCATGACACATGTTGTGCGCCGCCATCTTGGTGTATATGTAGCTATACACCAAGATGGCAGCGCCTATATCGGCGTGTGACATCACCTGACGCCACGCATGCATGGCCTCATGTAACGTCATGCTCCCCGCCTCCAAGATGGTGGCACGCACTCACAGAACACGCCAGTGGCCAACATGGCCCCTGCACATTCTCAAACAAATTATTATGGGCCTGAATACATTTTTCGTATATTCGGACATATAGTAATTCATTAATTTAACACGTAGTCCGGGTTTTGTGTTCTGTTTTCTATTTTTACTTTTCTAGATATGCTGACTTGAAAAAAGGATCGGCATGACATCCTGACACTTTATTTTTATAGACTCTAGTTTAGTTTGACGTTTATTGTTTGCCTTCTGTTGTTTTATTTGATAAGAATACTTATATTGCGCCTACAAGTTAAATACCTTTGAATAAAAGTTTTATTTGTATCATACTTTTTAATGTATTTTTGTTTGCGGCTTAACAAAATAGGAGTCTTTAAATGGTGCGGATATTGGGGGAAATGGGTGTGGTTACTGGGGTGTGGCCACTAAAGGGTGTGGCCACTGAGGGGTGTGGTCACGGAGGAACGCTGTAAAGCTTTCTCGCACAAGGCGCCTAAAGGCCTAAGGCCGGCCCTGACTCCCATTACCCAAAGCTCAGTATATAGCATGCTACAGCTCGCCATATACTGAGACGCTGTAGCCGGGACAGATCCCGAAATCACTGTCTTCTATGAGGATGAGTGATTTTCACTCGCCTCATAGTTCTCCTTTAAACAGTGCCTTGGGTTGGGTTTACGAAATTTTGTTGCAAATAGCCCAGAAAACCAGATACAGATATTAATACTCTGGCTGAATCTCCCAGACCCGAATGGCTTTCGGGAGCTCCTACATGCAATTCGGAAATTCGGATCCTGAATGCCATTCAGATCTGGGAGCCTCAGCTTTAGTATGATATGTATATACTGAACACGAATTTTCGTTATGGCGTGTGACTTTTCTGGCCAATCAGATTTCTCCCAAGTTGCGGTAAAGCGAAAAAACATCTGATTGGCCAGAAAAGGCACATGCTCGATTCAGTTTCGTTTTTGAAACAGGATTCGAAATTCGGAAACAAATTATTTTTTTATTTATAAACAAGTTAGAAAGTTAACGTTCTCTTGTTACACGGCAATGCCCTGCCCCTCCCTCCCATCTCCAGCATGCAGCGGGCACTAGCACCAACCAATCGTTTCAGCAAGTGGGTAGTGTGAATGGGCCCCGAACGCAGCCAGATTTAACACATCCAATCATATTTAAAGTCAGCACGTGTTTACAAATGTCGTATAAACGCGCAGTTTGTCACTTGCAGTGTAAATAATGTATCAGCAGTACAGCCAGGTAGGCATTTTCAGTAGTTCTGTACTGATAACCTACATCAGGGGTAGGCAAGTTTGGCATGCCGCCTGTTGTGGAACTACAAGTCACATGAGGCATTGCAAGACTAACACAGACACAACCCCCAGAGGCAGAAGCATGATGGGATTTGCAGTTTCACCACAGCTGGAGGGCCCACCATTGGCCTATATCAGGAATAGGCAACCTTTGACATCTAGCTGGTGAGGAACTACAAGTCCCATGATGCATTGCAAGACTTTGACAGCCACGTGCATGACTCCCAGAGGCAGTAGCACGATGGGATTTGTATTTCCAGCACAACTGGGGTACAGAGATTGCCCACCTCCGACCTACATATTAGGATTTGATATTCTCCCACATTATATCTTTTTATGGAACAACCTAACTGTGCATTGTGCTGTAAATGTCCCCTCATGATCACATGATTGTGATCTCATCATCCCCAGAGCTTTCCATGCGATGCTGGTACTTGTAGTCTGTGATTGGAGCACTGTCATTCTCCCTGAGGGAGGAGGAACTTCAATTCCCAGCATGCCCCTTTGCAGGTAATGTACTTCCAGCTCTGCTGGAACATCGAAGCCTTTATGAAGCTCAAACTTTTCGAGCTGTTACTGCTGACGTCACAGCCGGTTGCCAGGGCCCGCGCACAATAAAGGTTCTCACCTTGGGCACTCCAAGTCACGTTAGGCTTTTTAAAGATGGCCGCCGCCAATAGCGGCGGCCATCTTTAAACCTGGCAGATGCCCTTATCCTGTTTAATATATTGCCAAAACGGCAATATATTGAGTGAAAAATCATCCCATGGTGGTCCAGTGGAGTATTAATGTGATCTGCATCTCTAGATGATGAAAACTATACTGATTGCTCCCTCGTAGTGCTGCTGCTGCTCACAGGAAGGAGCGAATAGTATGGTCTGAAGCAGCCAGAGATCCAGATCATACTGATCTCCCACTGGACCTGCAGGCAGCGCAGGATACTCCCCGGGTGCCCCCTCCCTGCAAAACAGGTAAGCAGGAGAGGGGGGCAGTTTTTGATTATTACGTTTTATTATTAACAGCTGTGTGTGTATTTATTGAGTGTGTGATATTTGTGTTTTATTGCATGTGTGATGTGTGTTTTATTGCATGTGTGATGTGTGTTTTTTTCTTATGCATGTGTGTGTGTTTTAATGCATGTGATGTGTGTGTGTGTTTTTTTTGTAAGAGTTTGTGAGCTATGTGTTTTTTTTAATGCATGTGGAGTTTTTTTAACCCCTTAAGGACCAAGGCCTTTTTATTTTTTGCACCCATGTTATAATCCACATTTTAGCCCTGGAAGTTACTTAAAACCCCCAAACTTTATATACTGAAAGCTGAGACCCCTATAGAATAAAATGGCGGCCATTGCTAATTTTTATGTGGCACGATATTAGCTCAACTTATTATCAAAAACAGTGAAAAATGCACTCGTTAAATTTATTGCCTCGAAACACTATAGAAAACCATTTTTTTGTAAAATATAAAAGATGAGGTTACGATGAGTAAATAGATACCCAACATGCCCGAGTTATTTGTGTTCGTCCGCGAAACTGCGACAGAATTCAGTATTCCAAAAATTCCATAGACGACGCTTTAAAAGCCCCCACAGGTCATCAGTTTAGAGATACGTGTAAATATTGGCCCTAAATTATTGCTCTCACTCCGGTGTGCGCAGCGATACCCAGTATGTGTAGGGCAATCTTCGTTTTCGTACATAGGCGCACCCGCCGCATGTCTTGTTTATGACGTGCTTGCTCATGCGGAGCGGGGGCCTTTAAAAAATGTTTTTATTATTTTATATTTCATTTAATATTTTTAAAACTTTTTTTTTTCCTTTACTTTAATTGCTATCACATAGGGTGGCTTACAAGCCCCCCATGTGATAGCAGATTGGTGGTGACAGGTACTCTTTAAGGTGATGCTGGGAGTCCAAAAGACCCCCAGTGTCACCTTTACACTCCAAATAAGCTATTGAAGTGCAGATCGCAGGCTTCAGGAGCCAAGCAATAGGACCGCTATGGGATCGGAAGTGATGCAATACGCGTTGCTCCCGGTGCCATAGAACGTGGAGGCGATCGGTAGAACGGACCGATCTCCTCCCCAGCTTCCCGCAGACAAGCCGGTCCCGGGCCCATAGGAGGGGCGGCGGAGCCCAGGGGGTTGGGGTGTGTGTGGATGGGTTAACGGATCATAGAAGCAATCTGGCGGCAGCTGAACCGCCAGAATCGCTTCTACTGTAGTACTCTACAAAACTGAACAGACGCCTTGAGTCTGTGTAACCCCTTCAGACTTCATGAGGGGTCATGGGTCGTGTAGGGTTTAATGAGTGTGTGAGTTTCATTGAGTGTATAAATGTTTGAATATGTGCGTTCCCCTATCTTGCGTAAGGCAGTAATTAACCCCAGCGCCCAAACTGCAACACAGTACCAAACTTATTTTCAGTGTCGGCACTTTGAGATAAATAAAATTTGATTTTGCGTTGCAATTTGGGCGCTCGGCTTCAAAAACGTTTGCGCTCGCTGTCCTATGGCTTCAGATCATGCCGTGTCCATGAACGACAAGAAAGAAAAAAAAGTTGGACAGGTTCCATTGGTGCACTCGCCGGTGTGAAGAAGCCCAAAAGTCAGTGCTTGCTGTCTGGCGAAGTCGACTGTATACAGGGACAGAGGTTTTTGGTAAGTCATGTGGGGTCCACAATGTTTATTCATGAGGGTCACTTCTTTCATGTTGTTTCCCCCCTGACAGGAAGTGACGCCATCTTGCATTGCCGCAGTGCTTTCATCATATGGTAGTATGAGTGTCCCTAGTGAATCTCCAAGTGCAGAACAAGCACAGAGCTCGGGCAGTGACACTTCCACGCAAGCAGCCAAGGAAAGAATGACTGCCGGCCATCCAAAAAGGCAGAAAGTCCAACAAAAATATGACTTCCTCCACGCACAGAAATATGTCTTGGAGAAGAAGACGTTGAAGTGTGGCGAATGCGGCAAGAGGTTCTCTAACGGGTCGCACTTGGAAGAGCACCAGAGGACACACTCGGGAGAGAAAGCATTCTCATGTTACGAATGTGGGAAAAGTTTTTCCAAAAAGTTTAACTGGGAGAGACACCAGAAAGCCCATAGCGGGCAATACCAACCCGTCACTGTTAAAAGTATATCCAGGAAGAAAAAAGAAGCCTTCTGAAAGTCTATGGAGAGCTGTGTGCACACGGACTTAACTTTACAGCGGAGAATGTTGGCGCAGTTTGTTTACAATGTGATTTATTAGTTTACTATAGGAATGCACCGATACTAGTATCGGTATTTGGGCGAGTACTTGTACTTCTACTCGCCCAAATGCTCCAATACCTAGCCCCGTACTTCCGGTAGGAAGCCGGGAAGGGAGTCATTACACGCTGCCTGGCTTCCTGATTGGCCAGTAAGCCGGCTCCATGCTCCCTCATCACTTGTGACGAGGGAGCATGGAGCCGGCTTTGCGGCCAATCAGGAAGCTGGGCAGAGTGTAATGACTCCCTGCCTGGCTTCCTGATTGGTCAGGAAGCTGGCCAATCAGAAAGACGGGCACCATGTAATGACGCGGTGCCCAGCTTTCTGATTGGCCGGGAGGCCGGCTCCATGCTCCCTCGTCACCTCATGATGAGGGAGCATGGAGCCGGCTTCCCGGCCAATCAGAAAGCTGGACACCACATCATTACATGGCGCCCGGCTTTTTGACTGCCCAGAAAGCCGGCTCCATGCTTTCTCGTCACCTAGTGACGAGAAGCATAGGGACGGCTTCCCTGCTAATCGGGAAGCCAGGTGGCGAGTCATCACAAGCCGCCTGGCTTCCTGAATAGGACTTCCCGTATCCGCGAGTACCGTAAAAAAAAAATTGGTTACCCGATACCGAAATACCGGTATCGGTGCATCCCTAGTTTACTGTTAAGTTTCTTTATATATTGTCACGGACAAATGATTGTAGGATTCAGAATTCAGGAGCCAGTTGGTCCATTCCAGAGCTGGTCGGGGGACGCCGGTTAGTGTTAAAGAAGAGGTGTAATACCTGTCCTGCTCCCTGTGCTTCCAGTCTTTACACTCTTCCAGAGCTACGCCAAATGAAGGATTTTCAGTATCCGGCACAATACAAGGTGTGTCAGATACCAACGTTCACCTCTACGAGCTCTGGTTCCACCCATTGCACGCTTTATCAATACTGTGTGCCCATGGAACTGTTGCAAGATGGTAGAACCGTCAGTGGAGGGCCACGCATCCAACACTGCCACAAGAATGTCAAATATTGAAGATTTTGCAATAAACTTATTTTATCCTGTCTGTGTGTAGATCAGTGGTTCTCAACCTTTCTAGGGCCGGGACCCCTTGGTAACATTTGCCTATTTGTTGTGACCCCCTAACTGTAAACTTTAGTGATGCACCAATACTAGTATCTGTGCTGGCTCTCGGGTGGCTAGTGGGACTCTCTGTTGGCATCCAGTGCGGGCTCTGTGGTGACCAAGCACTCACCTCCCCTCACTCCTGCCTGTTCCCCTCTCTCTGATCCTCTCCGGCTGCGGCTGCTGCAGCGCCATCTAGGAGAACTGACACTGCTAGGAGGAGACTTGAGGAGCCTCTTGCCTAGAGCAGCACAAGGCACGTGGGGACCCCCTCAACTGTGGGTCGTGACCCACTTTTGGGGCTCGACTCACAGGTTGAGAACCACTGGTGTAGATGATTCTGTCTGCGTGTAGATGATCCTGTCTTTACGCTCTTCCGGAGCTAGGCCAACAGAACAGTTTTTTATCTAATGACATCGAAAAATTGATATAGAATTTAGAGGCCAGGTAGTCCAGTTCAGAGCCAGTCGGTGGACGCTGGTTAGTGTAAGGCCTCATTCACACTGCCGCGCGTATTGTACCATATGACACACATGAAAATAAATGGCTCCATACACATAGCCGCGTATGGAGCCGTATATATGCGTAGCGTATATATGCGCAAAAACATAATGGAACAGAAATGCGTCCGGGCAGCGTATTGCTGCGTATTTACGCGCACATACACGTGTTTACATGCGTACAGCACATACAAAATTCCATTAGAGTGATGCATTCTAGGATTGCATATTGTGCACACATATACGCTCGTATATACGCAATATACAATTTTGCTTGCGTTGTGTGTGAATGAGGCCTAAAAGAAGAGGTGTAATACCTGTCCTGCTCCCTGTGCTTCCAGTATTTACACTCTTCCAGAGCTACGCCAAATGAAGTATTTTTAGTATCCGGCACAATACAAGGTGTGTCAGATACCTGTGTCCCCTTCTATACTCCAGTAGTAAAGTATGTCCCCAGCACACGGTGGTCAAATCTTCAAGAAGTGATCATTTTATTGATGCACACACATCTTGTCACATAGCAATGTTTCAGGGCCACTCAGAGCCCATTCACGTCTGATGAAGTGACCCTGAGTGGCACCAAAACGTTGCTATGGGACAAAATGATCACTTCTTGAAGATTTGACCACGGTGTGCCGGTGACATACTTTACTACTTAAATCTGAAGCGGCTCCATCCGCAGTCACTACAGCACCCACCGCAAGGGACATACCAGTAAGGAGTGCAGAAGGACTCTCCTGCCCATCTATACTCTGGTTCCCTACAGAGCTGTGTGGCCAGATGGTAGAACCATAGAGTTCAGTGGAGGACCAGGCATCCAACACTCCCACAGGTATGTCAAATAATGAAGACTCTATGATGAGCGCAGCTCTGCAGAGAATGAAGATTGTGGGCGTGAGCAGTGGGACAGATATGTAATATTCTTATTGGTATGAGAGTCGGTTTATGACTGCAGTTGTACTTGTACCACCACTTACTAGTGGCATTTAGTAGTATTGTTGCATAACCATAAAGTTCTATGATTTTGTTTTTGAACCACTTTACATATATTTAGGGTTGGACTTCAGACCCCTCAGTCACTTCCATTAAAGTGACATTAAAGGCAAAAACATTTTCCCTCCCCCCCAATGTTAATGAAAGCACTTAACCTTAAATGATGTCTCTTAATCCGATCTTCCTCTTCTTTCCTGATGTTTTCATCTGTCCCTCCAGCGGTGCGGCGGCTCTCCGATCCAGCGCTGACTCCTCTGTCCTTGTTGGCACTTCCGATCCAGCGGTGTCTGCATGCGGGTGCACGCGTCCATACACTTACCTTGCGTCTCTGCTCGTCTCCCGGCCGAAAATCCGAACTGCGCATGCGCCCGCCCCAAGATGCTTTGCAGCCGCCCGAGAAGTTTCGGATTCTCAGGCGGGAGCGCGCAGTAAAGACGGGGTAAGTTTAAACCGCTGTTAAAGCGGGTTTAAAAAAAACAAAAACTTTTTGCATAGATCTACTGCTTGGTAGCAGTAGATATATGCAAAAAAACACCGGAGGCTTTAGAAACCCTTTAAGTGGGATGGGAGTCTTGTTCTTGGAGGCACGGGCAGTGGGACAGATAAGTTATATTGTTAGCACTAGAGCCGCTTTAATACTGCAGTTGTGCTTGACCTTGTACCACCCAAGTGGAATTTAGTAGTATTGTTGCATAACCATAAAGTAGTATGATTGTCTTTAGGAATTTACAGTTGCACTTCAGACCTTTTCGGTCACTGCCATTAAGTGGAATGGGAGTTTTGCTCGGTAGAGGGGTCAGGAAATTTAAACTCTCCATGTTACTACATGGTAATGGTCTTCATCTGTTTTATTTCAGGTTTTGTACGAACGCTGGAAATGTTTCAATAAATGTTTTTGATTGTTATTAGTAGCTTTTACTTTTTATGTATTGGTTTTTACATTCAAGAGTTTGTTTTCAGATGCCATATGGGTTGTCTTCTAAAACTTGAGAAAAGGATGAGGGGAGGTGCTGCTCACAGGAACCATTTCAGTGTTGGCCTCTAATTTTGATGATACGGTCTTTGTGCTTTTCCAGAGCTACACCAACTGAAGAGTTTCGGCATCCGGCACAGTTCAAGGTGTGTCAGATACCTGTGTCCCCCTTTACGTGCTCTGGTTCCCCATGGTTTTGATATTCAAGAGTTTGTTTTCAGATGCCTGGAGAAAAGGATGAGTGAAGGTGCTGCCCAAAGGAACCATCCCAGTGTTAGACTCTAATTCCGATGATCTGGTCCTTCACTTCTTCCAGCGCTAAGCCAACAAAAGAGTTTTCAGCATTTGGCACAATGCAAGGTGTGTCAGATACCTGTGTCCCCCTGTACGGGCTCTGGTTCCACATAGTGCACTATACATCACTACTGTGCCCCTGCAAAGCTGATGTGGCCAGATGGTAGAACCATAGAGTTCAGTGGGGGACCAGGCATCCAAAACTCCCACAAGTATGTGAGATACTTTAGTGTAGCCCTGCAAGGAATGAAGACATGGGCAATTGGAGTCATGGGCAATGGGACAGATAAGTAATATTCTTATTGGCATCAGAGTCGGTCTAAGACTTGTACCACAACCTGCTAGTGGAATCAAGTATTGTTTCATAACCATAAAGTACCATGATTCTGTTTCTGAACCACTATACATATACCGTGTTTCCCCTTAAAATAAGACCTACCCTGAAAATAAGACCTAGTACTATTTTGGGAATTGCTAAAATATAAGACCTACAACAAAAATAAGACATAGTTGTGACCATTCCCAGGGCCGGTGGTGGCATAAGGGGGACCTTGAAGAGCCGCGGGAGATGCAGGAGAGAATCAGCGGTGCCAAAGAAGCCGGCGCTAGAGGAAGCGAGGCGGCAGCGGAGGGAGCAGAGCCGCATAAACCGATGCTTCCTCTATAGCACCGGCTCCTGTCACAGGCGGAGTGATACCAAATGCACTCCGCCTGTGAAGAATTGATAGTAACAGTGATTGGTTTCCAAATTTCTCATGGAAAGGTACAGCACCCCTGATTGCCCTGATCACCCTATTCTTAACTTTGCCATTTTAGATTATTTAATTTGGATTTGCATTAACTTTGGATTGTTGTACATTAAATAAAAATAAGACATACCCCGAAAATAAGACCTTGTATGTTTTAAGACTTGTACCACAACCTGCTAGTGGAATCAAGTATTGTTTCATAACCATAAAGTACCATGATTCTGTTTCTGAACCACTATACATATACCGTGTTTCCCCTTAAAATAAGACCTACCCTGAAAATAAGACCTAGTACTATTTTGGGAATTGCTAAAATATAAGACCTACAACAAAAATAAGACATAGTTGTGACCATTCCCAGGGCCGGTGGTGGCATAAGGGGGACCTTGAAGAGCCGCGGGAGATGCAGGAGAGAATCAGCGGTGCCAAAGAAGCCGGCGCTAGAGGAAGCGAGGCGGCAGCGGAGGGAGCAGAGCCGCATAAACCGATGCTTCCTCTATAGCACCGGCTCCTGTCACAGGCGGAGTGATACCAAATGCACTCCGCCTGTGAAGAATTGATAGTAACAGTGATTGGTTTCCAAATTTCTCATGGAAAGGTACAGCACCCCTGATTGCCCTGATCACCCTATTCTTAACTTTGCCATTTTAGATTATTTAATTTGGATTTGCATTAACTTTGGATTGTTGTACATTAAATAAAAATAAGACATACCCCGAAAATAAGACCTTGTATGTTTTTTTTAAGCTCAAAAAAGTATAAGGCAGTGTGTTATTTTCGGGGAAACACGGTATTTAGGGTTGGACTTCACAACTTTCAGTCACTTCCATTAAGTGGGATGGGAGTCTTGTTCTAGAAAGTTGAACTCTCCATGTCACTACATGGAAGGGTCTTCATCTTTTTAATTTCAGGTTTTGTACACATACTGGACATTTTTAAATAAATGTTTTTGATTGTTATTAGTAGCTTTTACTTTTTATGTATTGGTTTTGATATTCAAGAGTTTGTTTTCAGATTCCATTTAGGTTGTCTTCTAAAAACTGGAGAAAAGGATGAGTGAAGGTGCTGCCCAAAGGAACCATCCCAGCGTTAGACTCTAATTCTGATGATCAGGTCCTTCAGTTCTTCCAGCGCTAAGCCAACTAAAGAGTTTACAGCATTTGGCACATTTCAAGGTGTGTCAGATACCTGTGTCTCCCTCTACGTGCTCTGGTTCTACATGGTACACTATACATCCCTACTGTGTCCCTGCAGAACTGTTGTGGCCAGATGGCAGAACCATAGATTTCAGTGGAGGACCAGACATCCAACACTCCCACATGTATGTGAGATACTGAAGATTCTTCAATTAGTGTAGCTCTGCAAGGAATGAAGATTGGAGACATGGGCAATGGGACAGGTAAGTAATATTCTTACTGGCATCAGAGTCGGTCTAAGACTTGTACTTGTACCACAACCTGCTAGTGGAACCAAGTATGGTGTCATAACCATAAAGTTATATGATTCTGCTTAGGAACCAATATATATATATTTCGATTTGGACTTCAGACCTTTCAGTCCCTTACAAAAAGTGGGATGGGAGTCTTGCTGAGAGGGGGCTCAAGAAAGTTGAACTTTCCATGCTACTATATGGAAGGATCTTCATCAAACAGACTTCCATTTTTCTTGGCAACCTCCTTTAAATAAAAGGTTAAATATTTTAAGTTTTGTTTGCAAATTAGAAATTTTAAATAAATGTTTATGAATGCTATTAGTAGCTTTTATTTTTTATGTATTGTTCTATTCAAGAGTTTGTTTTCAGAAGCCGTTTGGGTTGTCTCCAAAAAACTGGAGAAATGGATGAGCGGTGGTGCTGCCCACAGGAACCATTCCACAGTGTTGGCCTCCAATTCTGATGAGACGGTCTTTACTTTGTATAAGAAGGTCAAAAATTAGCCTGCCCACTACCCCAACTCTTATATTGGTTCTTAAAATGTAGGGCAGCATTGGAGTCCAATAGGGAATAGCGAAAGCTGGAGGGGGTGGACCAACCCTTGATTTATTTTTTTTTTGAAGAATTCAAGATTTGCATATCAGAGGGTCCTAGCTACTGTTAGAAACCACCTGTTACTGCGCATGTGCGGGGTCCCGTTTTCAGATTACAGGTAAACGGGCAGTTGCGCGCAAAAACGGCGCACAGGAAGTGATGCTGTGTCCGCCTGGATCACCCTATTTAAACCGGCCTACCTGACTCCAAGTTGCTGGATTGTCTTCAGCTCTCCCTACTTCTGTTGACCTTGCTGACCCGGATTATCCTTGACTACGTTGATTCCTGCCTACTGGGTCTGCCACTGTCTCCTGCCTTTTGTACCTTGGTGCCCAACTGGTGTGACCACGATCTTGGATCCTGCTCTGCACTCCGCTGCCTGCCTGGTTTTGACTGCAGCTCCGCTTGACCCGATCCAGTGCCGGGACTCCAGCTTGCGCGGCGTGATCACCACTGGCACCTGTGCCACTCGCTGTCCAATCAGACTCTGTTCCCAAGTCCAGAGTTTTTGGGACACGAGGTGCAGGGGAAGCCTTTTCCCACATTCAGTCTCCAATCAGGTACGTGACAGCTACTAACTCCCTCCTCATTGGCCTTCCACTACACAGGCTCCTCCCCCCTTCAGTCTATCATGAATGCAGCTGCCAGACTCATTCACCTAACCAACCGGTCAGTGTCTGCAACCCCCCTCTCTTATTCCCTCCACTGGCTTGCATGCTCCCCTCCTCTCTGTCAATCCCTGCACTGGCTTCCAATCACCCAAAGGATAAAATTCAAAATATTAACAATCGCTTACAAAGCCATCCACAACTCTGCCCCCGACTATATCTCAAACCTGGTCTCAAAGTATCACCCTAACCGTCGGCTCCGCTCATCCCATCACCTCCTGCTTTCCAGCTCCCTTGTCAACTCCTCCCATGCTCGCCTCCAGGACTTCTCTAGAGTCTCTCCCATCCTCTGGAACTGTTTACCCCAACTTGCGCGTCTATCTCCCACCTTGACTTCCTTTAGGCGATCCCTAAAGACTCATCTCTTCAGGGAAGCCTATCCCACCTCAACCTCACCGCTCGACCATCACATTCTCAAACAATTCATCCCCACGCAGCTCCCTCCTCATGTATCACTTGCCCCTTCCTTTTAGATTGTAAGCCCTCACGGGCAGGGCCTTCCTTACCTTGTCGTGAATTGTATTGTGATTGTAATGTCTTCCTTATATTGTAAAGCGCTGCGCAAACTGTTGGCGCTATATAAATCCTGTATCATAATAAAACTAGGGGAGAGGGGCAGAAGACCCTGTACAGAGCACCTATGGCTGTTCCCCTTTGATGCACGTGTCAATTCAGCAGCTCTAACATGATGATCGGTGTACTTAACATCTGCCTCACTGCCAGTGAATCATCCCGCTCCCACATTTTGTTTCTAGGTCATCCCTTATTTTGCTGTCTACAAGTAGTGTGTTTTGTTCTCACTCATATACATTCATGCCTTAGGGTTATTGTATAAAATGTTTTAATGATGTTTTCAGAAATAACATGGCGACTCAAGAGACATGAAGACGGGGCGCCGCTATCTACGTTAGACATTCCTGCAGCAGCGAGCGGAGGCCCAGTCTGTTTCATAGCATTCACATCGGCAGGAATCGGTTCCTATGAATGTACTCGTAGCACAGTTATTTGCACACGAGCACGAAAGAGCCGTATAGCCTGCAAAATAAAAGAAGAGTGTCGTCAGCTGCTCAGGGAAGCACCGCGGTAATCAGAGTTTGAAAGAAAATAGTCAAATGCATCAGATAGCAACAGCTCTCTATATATTTAAGCCAAACTATAGTTAAATAAGGCAAACCCCCAGCTGTCAATGTGACCAAGTTTATTCATTGGCCACGTGATATGTGCTGAAAGAGAGGGACCATGTGACCAATGGCAATGCATTTGGTCCCAACAGTCCCAATTCAGCAGGATGAACTTCGAGTAGTGTATGGCCAGCCTCATACCATTTTTTTCCCCCATTTTTCTGAGTTTTGTATACAATAGGAGAGTTACATTTTCTCTGAGACACATATATACACACACTATATTACCAAAAGTATTGGGACACCCCTCCAAATCATTGGATTCAGGTGTTCCGTGAAATTTCCTTGCTACTAAATATTCCGCGGTCACCTGTTACTGGTATTATAACAAAGTGGAAGCAACTGGGAACAACAGCAACTCAGCCACGAAGTGGTAGGCCACGTAAAAAAAAAAGCGCACAGTGCGCAGGATTCGCCAACTGTCTGCAGAGTCAATAGATACTGACCTCCAAACTTCATGTGGCCTTCAGATTGGCACAACAACAGTGCGTAGAGAGCTTCATGGAATGGGTTTCCATGGCCGAGCAGCTGCATCCAAGCCTCACATCACCAAGTGCAATGCAAAGCGTGGGATGCCGTGGTGTAAAGCACGCCGCCACTGGACTCTAGAGAAGTGGAGACGTGTTCTCTGGAGTGACCAATCACGCTTCTCTGTCTGGCAATCTGATGGACGTGTCTGGGTTTGGCGGTTGTCAGGAGAACGGAACTTGCCTGACTGCATTGTGCCAAGTGTAAAGTTTGGTGGAGGGGGGATTATGGTGTGGGGTTGTTTTTCAGGGGTTGGGCTTGGCCCCTTAGTTCTAGTGAAGGGAACTCTTAAGGCATCAGCACACCAAGACATTTTGGACAATTTCATGCTCCCAACTTTGTGGGAACAGTTTGGGGATGGCCCCTTCCTGTTCCAACATGACTGCACACCAGTGCACAAAGCAAGGTCCATAAAGACATGGATGAGCGAGTTTGGGGTGGAGGAACTTGACTGGCCTGCACAGAGTCCTGACCTCAACCCGATAGAACACCTTTGGGATGAATTAGAGCGGAGACTGCGAGCCCGGCCTTCTCGTCCAACATCAGTACCTGACCTCACAAATGCGCTTCTGGAAGAATGGTCAAACATTCCCATAGACACACTCCTAAACCTTGTGGACGCCTTCCCAGAAGAGTGGAAGCTGTTATAGCGGGGAAAGAGCGGAGCCAACTCAATACTGAACCCTACGGACTAAGACTAGGATACCATTAAAGTTCATGTGCGTGTAAAGGCGTCCCAATACTTTTGGTAATCTAGTGTATGTCTGTGACTCAAGTGGGGAGATTTTCCCTCACTTTCCTACTCTGTGATGGTCACTTGGGCAAGGAGACAAGGACAGAATTAGTAGGAGCTCAAACCCCTCCCCACTCATAGATGCCAATAAAAGCCTGATAAAGGCGCTGACCCCTCCGCCACTCCGTCCATGACTAAATAGCAAGCTTTGAGGCAGAGGTGAGTTTATTATTTTGGAAATGGTGCCCCACTGTCTATTTTTGTGCATGGAAGCTCAGACAGTACTATAGTGGGGGTGACTGATATAAAGTTTCCATGCTATCTCATTGTAGGAACAGTCCAGAAACAAAAGGAAATGTATTACCTTGTAAAGCCATGAGGGCAATGAGAAATGATAGGGCTCAGCCCCATTAAGAATGCTTTTGGTACATTTTGATGCATTCTGACAAAGCAAAATGCATATAAAGTAGGGATGCACTGATACCGATACTAGTATCGATATCGGTGCCGATTTCCGAGTATTTGGGCAAATACTCGTACTCACCCAAATGCTCCGATGCCTAGCACGAGTACTTTCGGTATCAGGAAGCCGGGCAGCGCATCATTACACGCTGCCCGGTTTCGCGATTGACCGAGAAGAGGCTCCATGCTCCCTCGTCACTTGTGATGAGGTAGCATGGAGCCGACTTCCCGGCCAATCAGGAAGCCGGGCAGCCTGGCTTCCTGATTGGTCGGGAAGCTGGCCAATCAGGAAGCTGGCCTTGTGAGGTAAGGTTACCTTACCTTAGTATGTGCAGCATGTCACCCCCGGGGGCCTCTCCAGCGAGAATGCGGCCTTCGTCCGGTACCCAGCCGGAGCCGTCCAATCAGGAAGCCGGGCGCCGTCTAATGACGCGACGCCCTGCTTTCTGATTGTCCGGTAAGCTGGCTTCATGCTCCCTCGTCATCTCATGACAAGAGAGCATGGAGCCGGCCTCCCGGCCAATTAGAAAGCAGGGCGTTGCGTCATTACACGGCGCCCGGCTTCCTGATTGGCCGGCTGGGTACCGGACGAAGGTAATCAGGACATTCTTGTTAATCGGGAAGCCGGGCGGCGACTCTTTACACGCTTCCCAGCTAATCGGGAAGCCGGGTGGCGAGTCATTACACTCCACCTGGCTTCCTGAATGGGACTTCCGTTACTCAGTAATTGGTATCGGCGAGTAGCGGAAAAAAAAATTATTGGTACTCGTACTCGGTACCAAGATACCGGTATCGGTGCATCCCTAATATAAAGAGAATTATTTAGGACTGGGCTTATGCAAGACTCTTAACAGGTCTATGCACCAAAGGGTGAAGAGTTTGGAGGAGGCTGGAGACGTGAACAATGTAAGCCAAAATAGTTGATTTGGAAATATTCTCCGATTCAGCTCAGTTTCCAGTGCAGCTATGTTGTTCTAGATTGTTCAGTTCTCCTGCCTTCTCCACACCATGCATTCATTAGTGCAGGGGTGGGGAACCCCCAGCCCTCCAGCTGGGGTGAAGCTACAAATCCCATGAGGCATCTGTCTCTGGGAGCCATGCCTGTGAGAATCTTGCAAAGCCTCATGGGATTTGTAGTTTCACCGCAGCTGGTGGGCGGGAGGTTCCCCACCCCTGCTTTAGTGAATAGCCCCATAAGTGTTCTTTAAAGTGGAAATAAACTCTCCCATCCGCTAAGAACACTGCCATATTAGTCTCTATTTAGATCTGTCATGGTGCTGCACACTTGACCAGCATACATGCCAACTGTCCTGGATTTGCCAGGACATCCCCCATCTTGGCCCTCTGTCCCAGGCCATGTCCCGGGATCATAGCATCAACCTTATTTGAATCACTGCACATGTACCGTAACCCAATAAGGTATTCATTGCAGGGGTCTTGGCAGCAAGCGGGTGGTCCTCGCATATTGAGAGGCAGTGCCTGGGCGGGATCAACCCATAAAGCAGACGGAATTCGGGCAGACCCACCTGGAAAGTGAAATGCAGACTGTGGGGGCAGGTTTTTAATTATTATAAACATAGAGTCTTGCCCATCAAAGATTTATATTTACCATTTTCTTTGTTTAAAGAGACCCTGTTGCCAGGCTAATGATTTTAACAAAAATCTCCCCACAAGGCTCTATGTGCATTTCATGCCTGTTATTTACCTGTAGAAGCCTCCCTTGTGTAGACCTCAAAAAGCCCGGAGACTGCTGCTGGGTGCTGCCATCTTGGATGTGATGTCAGCAGCCCCAGAAGACTCAAGTGACATTGTATAGTATAAAAGGTTATGTAGGGAGGTGAGGGGAAGTGTGGAGGAGCTAGGCCAGCACAAATTAATTGGACACTCCCAGAAGAGGAGAGGCCTTTCACATGCGAGGAGGGAGGGTACTCAGTCAGAAGTCCTTATTTACATACTTGTTCCTGATCAGACAGTGACTCGGTGTCTAAAACAAGTAGACTAGGATAACAGCCAGGCAACATGGTCATAATGGCAGTCAGGGAACTAGCATTTTCAGGAGCGCTCTACAAATGGCAGCCTCTATGTTTCTCTTGATATTAGGTTTACTTTGGAACAACACAATCTACTATTAGAAAAAAATCTTACCTGAAGGGCATTTTGCAGAATTTCCGTTGGATTTACTATCTACGCATTGGATAGCTGGAATTTGACATTTACATTCAGGTCCTCCACCTCTTGTAGTAGTAGGAGTAGTAGTAGTCGGAGTAGTAGTAGTCGGAGTAGTAGTAGTCGGAGTAGTAGTAGTCGGAGTAGTAGTAGTTGGAGTAGTAGTCGGAGTAGTAGTAGTCAGAGTAGTAGTGGGAGTAGTAGTAGTAGGAGGAGGTCCTCCTCCGTATCCTCCACTAGGACGTCCTCCTTCGTACCCACCACTTCCTCCTGGTCTAGGGCGAACAAAAGGAGGTCCCCAGTAATATCCACCAAACCAAGGCGGCTGAGAATCTGCAGAAAAATGTGAAGAGTCAAGATATTTTTGCGCGAGTTATCATCTTTTCAGACGAAAGTTTAACATGATGGTTTCATAACTCTATTATTACTTATTTATGTCTGTAGTTTAAAGGGCAATTCCGGACCCGCGAGCTGCTAATGCTACCCTGCAACTTCCAAAGATAGAATGTCCACTGCGTTCATGTTAGATCTAGAGAGCACTTGACGGGATGACTGACAATGTTCTTCCTGAGGAGTTCCTAAGAATCCATCGGGTCCAATGTTGTGAAAGTGCTACACAGCTCTGGACAGGAAGTGATGTGAAATTTCCCCAACAGAAAACAATGAAGAACCCGATAGGGGTTATAATCCTCTCCACTCTATCCAAAAGTAAGGTAATAGGTTTGGCCACAGTTGGGATTTAAAGGAGAACTATGAGGGGAGTGATTTTCACTCATCCTCATAGTTCGAGCCGACCTGTGACAATGAGACTGTCACAGGTCGGCTCAGTAGATCGGGAAGTCAGCGAACACATACCGTCGCCCGCTCACTTCTCGATCATGTCTCTGCAGAGAGCCGTGACTGTCACGGCGCCCTGCAGGGATTCCCCCCCTCCCCGCTCCGATCCTCCAGCGCTTACTGGCGGAACGAACGGGGGAGGGGGCCGGCACAGCTGGCTCTGCCTCTGGATAGGCATAGCCAGCTATCAATCACACAGCTGGGTGGATCCAGACAGAATTGTCGGGAATCCGTTTCAGCTGCGGCATTTCAGTATACGGCGAGCTGTAGTTCGCGGTATACTGAGCTTTGGGTGATGGGAGGACGCTAGTTTGTGTCCTCCCGTTACCCTTAGGAGAACTATGGGGGAAAACACTTACCCCATAGTTCTCCTTTAAATATTTCATTAACGAATGCCTCAATACTGACCCATCCATTAATGAATGATAACTGCTGAGAATCAGCGGTTACCAGCTTTACAGAGCTGCAAATAACTGGTCACTTACAGTGTACGTCTCCCGTCACCAAAGGGTTAATTAGAACATTATGAATGCAGTATAAAGATGTGGACACATTAGTTTGTGCCCTTATAGCTTATTGAGACGATGCTTCATTCCTCTTGAAAGGTGAGGACAGGAAAAGCAATGGTCTCGTGTAAACCGGCCAGCCTTTGGCATGTCATAGAGTACAGCAAACAATGTGTGAAAAGAGATAAAACTATCGATAGAGATGAATTATTGGTAGACAAAGAGCCAAGGAAAACTTCCAAAGAGATAAAAGCTGAACTCCGAGGGCAATGTACACCCGTGTCTGATCGTGCCATTCATTGCTTTTAGAGGGACAGTGGGGTCAAAGGAAGAAGACCCAGGAAGAAAAAAAACCCCATAAAAATGCCAAACTGGTATCTGATAAAATGGATATTGACAATCCCCAATGCTTCTAGGAGAATGTGCTTTGGACAGATGAGACAACACTGAAGCTCCTTGGTAAGTCACATTCAGCTCTATGTTCACAGATGAAACAATGAATCTTTTTTAAAAATAACACCGTACCAACTGTGAAACATGGCGGAGGCTCGATTGCTTTGGGCTGCTTTGCTGCATCTGACACAGGGTGTCTTTGAATCTGTACAGGACACAATGTACTGCCCAGTGTCAGAAAGCTCCATCTCAGTGGCAGGTCATGGGTCCTCCAACAGGATAATGACCCAAAACACACAGCACCCAAGAATGGCTAAGAACAAAACATTGGACTGTTCAAGTGGCCTCCTATGGAACACCTGTGGAACTAGCTGAAACATGCAGTCTGGAGAGCACACCCTTCAAACCTGAGACAGCTGGAGGAGTTTACTCAAGAAGATTCAGCAACACTTCCTGTTGGCAGATGCAGAAGTCTCATTGTGAGCTACGGAAATCTTTTGTCTGCAGTGATTGCAGTAGGGATGCACTGTACTAGTATCGGTGCCAATGCCGAGTATTGGAGCGAGTACTCATACTCGGCCAAATGCTCCGATGCCTAGCCCGATACTTGAGCTTCCTGTTTTAGGAAGCCGGGCAGCGAGTCATTACAAGCTGCCCTGCTTCCTGATTCGCCGGGAAGCTGTCTCCATGCTCCAATGTCACTTGTGATGAGGGAGCATGCAGCCGGCTTCCCGGCCAATCAGGAAGCCGGGCAGCATGTACTGACTCGCTGCCCGCCTTCCTGATTGGTCAGGAAGTTGGCCAATCAGGAAGCCGGGCGCCATGTAATGACGTGGCACCCGGCTTTCTGATTGGCTGGGAAGCCGGCTTCATGCTCCCTCGTGACAAGAGAGCATGGAGCCGGCTTCCCGGCCAATCAGGAAGCCGTGCATGGCGTCATTACACTCAAAACTCAAAAAGTAAAGTCTGATTTTTAACGTATATGGAATAAACCATGATGGAAGGCAATTACTTTTGCCAGTTTCAAGTTATTTCAGTTAAAAATGTGAGTTTGTACATACTGTTGTATGTTTTCATAGCTTCATAAATCTGGCCCGTGTCCTTCAGTCACATACAGCATACCAGATACAGCATACCAGATACAGCATACGGTAAATGATAAATAAACCTCTAAGATCACTTTATTTATTAAAACATAACCTGCATCAACATACAGTAGTTGCTTGTATTTAAATATAATTGGAAGGGACACTTTGAGGGGATCGAGAAGAAAAATGCTCGCTCGCCAAACAATTATGGGCATGGTCTGTAAAGAAGGTTTTGCTTCATGGCATATGGCACCTTTTCCCCTGTTATGTGCTGAGTTTAAGACATTAGGGCCCGGGGTACAAGAGAAGGTGAGAGTAAAATAAGCCCCATCGATTATTATTTCATCCACTGACACTAATGATGGGGGTTATTATTACAACCACTGACACCAATGATGGGGGTTATTATTCCAGCCACTGACACCAATGCTGGGGGTTATTATTACAACTACTGACACCAATGATGGGGGTTATTATTCCAGCCACTGACACCAATGCTGGGGGTTATTATTACAACTACTGACACCAATGATGGGGGTTATTATTCCAGCCACTGACACCAATGCTGGGGGTTATTATTACAACTACTGACACCAATGATGGGGGTTATTATTCCAGCCACTGACACCAATGCTGGGGGTTATTATTACAACTACTGACACCAATGATGGGGGTTATTATTCCAGCCACTGACACCAATGCTGGGGGTTATTATTACAACTACTGACACCAATGATGGGGGTTATTATTCCAGCCACTGACACCAATGCTGGGGGTTATTATTACAACTACTGACACCAATGATGGGGGTTATTATTCCAGCCACTGACACCAATGCTGGGGGTTATTATTACAACTACTGACACCAATGATGGGGGTTATTATTCCAGCCACTGACACCAATGCTGGGGGTTATTATTACAACTACTGACACCAATGATGGGGGTTATTATTCCAGCCACTGACACCAATGCTGGGGGTTATTATTACAACTACTGACACCAATGATGGGGGTTATTATTCCAGCCACTGACACCAATGCTGGGGGTTATTATTACAACTACTGACACCAATGATGGGGGTTATTATTCCAGCCACTGACACCAATGCTGGGGGTTATTATTACAACTACTGACACCAATGATGGGGGTTATTATTCCAGCCACTGACACCAATGCTGGGGGTTATTATTACAACTACTGACACCAATGATGGGGGTTATTATTCCAGCCACTGACACCAATGCTGGGGGTTATTATTACAACTACTGACACCAATGATGGGGGTTATTATTCCAGCCACTGACACCAATGCTGGGGGTTATTATTACAACTACTGACACCAATGATGGGGGTTATTATTCCAGCCACTGACACCAATGCTGGGGGTTATTATTACAACTACTGACACCAATGATGGGGGTTATTATTCCAGCCACTGACACCAATGCTGGGGGTTATTATTACAACTACTGACACCAATGATGGGGGTTATTATTCCAGCCACTGACACCAATGCTGGGGGTTATTATTACAACTACTGACACCAATGATGGGGGTTATTATTCCAGCCACTGACACCAATGCTGGGGGTTATTATTACAACTACTGACACCAATGATGGGGGTTATTATTCCAGCCACTGACACCAATGCTGGGGGTTATTATTACAACTACTGACACCAATGATGGGGGTTATTATTCCAGCCACTGACACCAATGCTGGGGGTTATTATTACAACTACTGACACCAATGATGGGGGTTATTATTCCAGCCACTGACACCAATGCTGGGGGTTATTATTACAACTACTGACACCAATGATGGGGGTTATTATTCCAGCCACTGACACCAATGCTGGGGGTTATTATTACAACTACTGACACCAATGATGGGGGTTATTATTCCAGCCACTGACACCAATGCTGGGGGTTATTATTACAACTACTGACACCAATGATGGGGGTTATTATTCCAGCCACTGACACCAATGCTGGGGGTTATTATTACAACTACTGACACCAATGATGGGGGTTATTATTCCAGCCACTGACACCAATGCTGGGGGTTATTATTACAACTACTGACACCAATGATGGGGGTTATTATTCCAGCCACTGACACCAATGCTGGGGGTTATTATTACAACTACTGACACCAATGATGGGGGTTATTATTCCAGCCACTGACACCAATGCTGGGGGTTATTATTACAACTACTGACACCAATGATGGGGGTTATTATTCCAGCCACTGACACCAATGCTGGGGGTTATTATTACAACTACTGACACCAATGATGGGGGTTATTATTCCAGCCACTGACACCAATGCTGGGGGTTATTATTACAACTACTGACACCAATGATGGGGGTTATTATTCCAGCCACTGACACCAATGCTGGGGGTTATTATTACAACTACTGACACCAATGATGGGGGTTATTATTCCAGCCACTGACACCAATGCTGGGGGTTATTATTACAACTACTGACACCAATGATGGGGGTTATTATTCCAGCCACTGACACCAATGCTGGGGGTTATTATTACAACTACTGACACCAATGATGGGGGTTATTATTCCAGCCACTGACACCAATGCTGGGGGTTATTATTACAACTACTGACACCAATGATGGGGGGTTATTATTGTATCCACTGACACCAGTGATGGGAGTTATTATTACAACCACTGACACCAATGATGGGGGTTATTATTACAACCATTGACACCAATGATGGGGGTTATTATTACAACAATTGACACCAATGATGGGGGTTATTATTGTATCCACTGACACCAATGATGGGGGTTATTATTACAACCACTGACACCAATGATGGGGGTTATTATTTTATCCACTGACACCAGTGATGGGGGTTATTATTACAACCACTGACACCAATGATAGGGGTTATTATTGTGTCCAGTGACACAAATATTGGGGTGGGTTATTTTTACGGCCACTGACACCAATGCTGGGGGTTATTATAGTGTCCACTGACACCAATGCTGGGGGTTATTATAGTGTCTAATGACACCAATGCTGGGGGTCATTATAGTGTCCACTGACACCAATGCTGGGGGTCATTATAGTGTCCACTGACACCAATGCTGGGAGTTATTATAGTGACCACTGACACCAATGCTGGGGGTCATTATAATGTCCTCTGACACCGATTCTGGGGGTCATTATAGTGTCCACTGACACCAATGCTGGGGGTCATTGTAGTGTCCACTGACACCAAAGCTGGGGGTCATTGTAGTGTCCACTGACACCAATGCTGGGGGTCATTGTAGTGTCCACTGACACCAATGATGGGGGTCATTGTAGTGTCCACTGACACCAATGCTGGGGGTCATTGTAGTGTCCACTGACACCAATGCTGGGGGTCACTGTAGTGTCCACTGACACCAATGCTGGGGGTCATTGTGGTGTCCACTGACACCAGTGCTAGGGGTTATTATTGTGGTAACTACTGGCATTGGTGCACTGTGAGTTGATATACTGCATGTCCCCCATAGAATTTTATATCTCAAAGTGAATCTGCCCCTAGATTTAAAAAAAAAAAGGTTTAAGAAATCCCTGTAAAGGAAACATTTAATCTTTATCTGCATACCTAGAAGTGTTTCGGTTACCTGACCCCCAACTGTGTACTGTGGTTCCTTCCACTGACTCCTCAATCCCGAAGTGACCTAGAGGCCAGCAGATGGAACCACAGTATGGGGCACCAGACATCCAACACTCCAGTGTTGAATGCAGAAGATTCTTCAGCCACTGTAGCTCTGACAGAAGCTTGGTATTGGGACAGGTAAGTATTACCAAGCAGTCTTTGTCATAATGTGTATGTGGGGACAGAGTTGTTTTAAAGCGACAGCGTCCCATTACATTTCATGTAGAGTAAAAGCAGTATGTCTTGTACAATGCCCATGGTACTTACATGCACATGCCACGAGCAGGCAACACACCAACAGTGTCAGGGATCCCATGTTTCTGCAAGAGTGGAAAAAAAATCCCATTTATTCTATTTTCATTTACAATATACATAATGTACATCTGCAGTAATACCCGGAAGCTGACAGAAATTATACAGAGCCCCTGTGTGATAGTGACCTGAACCCTCTTGAGTCCTTAAAAGCCAAATTTTCTGAGTATCTGGAGTGCCTTTCATGGCAGCTTCACACCAATGCATGCATTAACATGGGTTGCAAAAAATGTGTGTACTGCAGGGTATGTGCCTATTCATTTCTAATTGGCCCCCAATGCACATTCATGCAGCAAGTAACACATTGGACCCTTTACCGCTCCCCACCACAATGCACACTTGTGAGAACAAATGTGATATGTTGCAATGAGTTAGTGCATGTTGGCGCAGGTCTGGCATACTCTATATACACGTACAGTTATCGACTTCTATGGGAGGCTGTACGCAGCACCTGTCGCTCCTTAGCGGGGGATATGCACCGGAATTTATGTTGTACCACTACAGGTGACTGTATGCAAGAGCCCATTAAAACAGTTCCAATCCTGGGGGTATTTTGCTGCACTGACAACAAGGGGCATTCTTCCCACTGACCACCAATGTAAGGGGCATTTTTCCCACTGGCCACCAATGTAAGGAGCATTCTTCCCACTGACCACCAATGTAAGGAGCATTCTTTCCAGTGACCACCAATGTAAGGAGCATTCTTCTCACTGGCCGCCAATGTAAGGAGGACATTTTCCCCACTGACCACCAATGTAAGGTTCATTCTTTTCACTGACCACCAATGTAAGGAGCATTCTTCCCACTGACCACCATTGTAAAGGGCATTCTTCTCACTGACCACCAATGTAAGGAGCATTCTTCCCACCTGAACCTGATTGTGACCTGTTGTCTGTTTCTGTCTGAGAAATCACAAGGGCAGGTAACATAACAAAATATAACATAAAATCCATATTTTTCCCCCTCTATCCCTCATTGCTTACCTCTTACTGTGGAGAGAAGTCAATTCATGAACAAGGGCAAGCCCCTTTTTATACCAGCAGCTGCCGTGAAATTCACACCCTATAAATTGGCGAGGACTTTCTCTGGGCTAACCTATAATTTGTACTATAGGAGTGTATAGCCGTACAGCCAGTTTGGGGACAACACCCAATCATAATTTATGGAGATAATCCATTCATTGGTTTTCTATCTATAAGGATACATATATGTAATTATTCTGGGAGAGAAATATTAAAGGAAAACAGTGTCTATATAAAAAAATTGAGATCTATGAAGGTTATTTACCCCCATGGGGGGATGGGGGGGGGCACCAGCATCCCTTGTTAGTAACACATAGTAACACAGAGGAAATTAGCGTGGGACTTTTAATGAATTTTGTATTAATAACATTAGATTTTGTATCTTTTTAAAACAAATAAATATTTTATTATGATGATATCACGTACCTGGTAGAGGACCGACTTGGTTGAGGAGGCCTCCCTTGCAGCTCTTGTCTCACACCCCTGGAAGTGGGGACAGGGAGCGAGCAGACAGAGAGTAGCACGGGGTGCCAAGATGTTCAGGCCCGGTGCCTGGCAAACGTCCAGCAACAGGTTCCCTGGGAAGGTTGGCAGGACTGGAAGGCGAGCTGAGGGATCAGCGTGGTTGGGAGCAGGACTGGAGAGAAGTCAAGCAAGCCAGGGGTCAAAGCCAGACGGTTGGCACGGTACAAAGGGAGCAGGCAGAAGCAGAGTCCAGGAACAAGCAGAGGTCAAGGCAGGCAGCACTCAATCGTAGTCAAAGCAATCCAGGTCAAGGCAATAGGTGATCAGGCTTAGCAGAAACACAGGACACAGGAACATAAACTGAAAGACCATTCAGCACTGATCAGTGGAACAGTCCAGTTTATATAAGGTCATAAATCAGAGGAAGACATGTCACTTCCTGTGTGCCACATTAGCATGTCTGTTACGTTACATGCACATGTTTTCCGATGGTACGGAAAGCTGGGACCCGCGCAATGCGCCATAGCGCGTGAACTCCCGGCTATAGCGTTACAGATTATGCAAAAATAAATGATAAAAATAACTGATAAAATTCCAGTACAGTCAAAATTACCCCCCCTTCCAGTCACAGAATCATACATGGATATTGCATGTTTCTGAAAATGTCTTAACCTAGATATAATTTAAGAGAACCCAGAACAGCTTTATAGGATAAGTGCATTTTAAAATAAAAGCACACTTATGCTTTATATTCCCCTCCCCTGACCTCAAAGATCCTGCTTTCCCATACATACCGAGATGTAGCAGGCAGAGGACCACTGCTGTGTACATCCAGAGCCGCAAAGCTCCCCCTGCTGGCCGCACCTGCACATTACAGCTCCATAGACTTCTAAGAGGCCTGGAGATGGATGCAGTCAGTAGAGGGACACTGGAAGCGCTGGATGTTAGCAAACAGTAGAGCAGTGGCCCTTGAATCGTGGTAAGTACAGCTCTGCAGAGGGCCGGGGTGGGGTTATTGAGGTGCAAAAAAAAAAAAAAAGTGCACTAAATGCATATTGCGGTAGATCCCAGAAGCCCAAAATCCCCAAAGATTTTAATACAATTTGTGATTGGCGTCCGCTTACCTGTATGGACTATGAAGTAATACACAAAAAGCAAATATATTCACTGATACGCTGACATGCAATAATACTGACCTGCGGTGTGCCACGGCCCGTGTGGACAGTAATGCCAAGTAAGGGGGCATACTCTGAGTGTATGAAGGAAAATATGAAACAAGAGCGAAGGGCGGGAGGGTTCTGGTGAACACCGTATGTTACTGCTGACTCGGCCTGTCCTCTTTTAAAGGCTGTGGGTGCGCGAACCCCTCCCACAAATACAGGCTAACACGTTAGCCTTCCAACTTGCTTAAGTTGCCAGTTTTGAAAAGCCCTCGGCCATTTCCACATGTGGATTAGGTATCTACCTGCTGAAACAGGATGAAGTCCACCTACCTAGATGTTTAATTACATGGGCCGGGACACCATGCCTGGAGGCTGCCCCTATACGAAAAGGGTGCCCTGAAAATAGCTTAGGATCGACCCCTAACTGGCCGAGAAGCAAGCGAACATGATTGATGAATTGACTAGCTGTCAGTGGTGTATTTGGGAAAGGCAACAAAGGACTCTCCAATGTCTTCCGGGACAGTCTGGACATGGGACTATCCAAGACTGACACCAGGCACCAAGCATTGCCGGAAGGGAATAACTTGATTTCTGTGGGGGCACCGACCTGATTTGTCTTGCAACGTTCCAGAGATAACAAGTAATACCCGGGGAAACTAATCAAATGTTTCTTGAGTAGGTGGATGGATTTGGGGCTGGAGCAGGTGAACTCACCTGGCCTAAGAAACCCATAGAAAGCTAGATAAATTGACACTTTTAAAACCAAGCTCTGCATGACCCCAAAAGGAGATCTATCTAACATTCCTGAAATGACCCGAAACATGTTACTTGATATGGGTAATCTGGTATGGCGTGTAATACAACCGGATTTCTGAATTCCCTTCAGGATAGCACGAATTGGGTGTGCTGAAAATAAGGACTGTTTATCCGGGTATAATAAACCCAAAATTGTTGGACACCTGCTAAATATAACCGAATAGTATTGTAAGCCAGTTTAATATTGGTATGACAGAATGAAATGAAGGCCAAAATATATGAAATACTACTGGGATCTGAGGTAACGTGTTTGGTCCGGAATATGTTAAAAGTCTTCCACGCTACTTTATATGCCCTGCATGTATTGCTGGAAAGGGAATTGTTGATAAGCTTAGATGCATTAAGCTGATGTATCTCTAGTCCAGAACTAGATGACGGAAAGCGGGCACTGGCGTGGGGACAACGTCCGCATCTGGTCTCTGTTGGAAAAATACCTGTAATTTTAACCGAGATACAGCGTCAGCAGCCATGTTATGCACCCCAGGAATATAATAACAGATGATGTTGAAATTATGCTGAAGAGAAAGCCATATTAATCTCCGGAGAAACGACATGATGACCAGCGATTTAGATCTACCATTATTGATGATATCTGCTGTGGCTAAATTGTCCGTATGAAATATCACTGTTTGGCCGGCCCATGACGGGCCCCATACTTTAGCTGCCGCTACTATTGGATAAATCTCGAACAAGGAGGAAGTCTGTAAAAATGATGGAATGCCTCTCACCTCCGTCGGCTAGCGGCCGGAGAACCAGTGATGGCCAAAAATGGCTGCAAAGCCTGAAGATGCTGTCGCATCCGTAACTACTTGTGGCGACATCTGTGAGGCTTGGGGAATGAACAAGGAGATTCCATTCCAGTGCTGCAAAAACGCATCCCACATAACTAGGTCAGCACGCCCTGCCATGTCGATGTGAATTAAAGACTCCTGCTCTGGTGCCGTAGGCAATAATGCTAGGAGCCTTGAAATGAAAGCCCTACCTTGTGGGATAATGCGCATGGCAAAGTTCAACATGCCTAGTAATGATTGTAGTTCCCTCATGGAACAAGCCGGACATATGACTAGTGAATGCATGGTGTCCCTGATCCTTACCAATTTGTCCTGCGGTAGACTGGCTTGCATGGAACTTGTATCTAAGACGACTCCCAAAAAAGTTATGACCTTTAAGGGAACCTCTACCTTATGGGGTGCAACTGGGACATTAAGTACCTTAAAAGTGTTCAACAAATTACCTGCAGAACAGTTCCGTATCAATTCTACCCCAATTGGCAGTGAACTGAAACTGCCACAGACCAGCTGCAGCTTTAGCTGAAAAAGTCAGGTGATAGTCAAAATAGGCAAACCCTCCATATTTATATCCTAGATCAACGACTATATGAAGGTATGCGTCCAGCTCCTCCCTTCGGTTAGGGTTCACTGAGCACACCACATCTCTGAAAATTCCAAATGCTAACACAAACTCAGGAATTGTCAGTTTCCGGTTTAACCTGGGGTCCCTAGCTTTCAAGATAACGGACACTTCTCCGCAAGCAAATGCCTTATGATCAGTTATGTTGTGAGGCGATATCAGGAGTGACGCCAGATTCACATCTTTCCCTTCTAATATGTCCTTTTTTAAATTGGCCGGAACAAAATGTGTTGGAGTAATGTTAGGGACACTGGTCACTATACCTGCAGCATGGGACATCAGTGCCTGGCTTCCTGATTGGCCAGAAAGCCGTCTCCATGCCTTCTCGGCACCTAGTGACGAGAAGCATGGGGACGGCTTCCCTGCTAATAGGAATGGGACTTTCGGTATCGGCGAGTCCTGGCAAAAAAATGTTGTCACCCAATACCGGTATTGGTGCATCCCTAGTTTACTGTTAAGTTTCTTTATATATTGTCACGGACAAATGAATGTAGAATTCAGAATTCAGGAGCCAGTTGGTCCATTACAGAGCCGGTCGGGGGACGCCGGTTAGTGTTAAAGAAGAGGTGCAATACCTGTCCTGCTCCCTGTGCTTCCAGTCTTTACGCTCTTCCAGAGCTACGCCGACTGAAGTATTTTTAGTATCCAACACAATACAAGGTGTGTCAGATACCTGTGTCCCCTTCTATACTCCAGTAGTAAAGTGTGTCCCCAGCACACCGTGGTCAAATCTTCAAGAAGTTATCATTTTATTAATGCACGCACATCTTGTCCCATAGCAACGTTTCAGGGCCACTCTGAAGCGGCTCCATCCGCAGTCACTACAGCACCCACCGCAAGGGACATACCAGTAAGGAGTGCAGAAGGACTCTCCTGCCCATCTATACTCTAGTTCCCTACAGAGCTGTGTGGCCAGATGGTAGATTCATAGAGTTCAGTGGAGAACCAGGCATCCAACACTCCCACAAGTATGTCAAATAATGAAGACTCTATGATGAGCGCAGCTCTGCAGGGAATGAAGATTGGAGACGTGAGCAGTGGGACAGATATGTAATATTCTTTTTGGCATCAGAGTCGGTTTATGACTGCAGTTGTACTTGTACCACCACTTACTAGTGGAATTTAGTAGTAGTGTTGCATAACCATAAAGTTCTATGATTTTGTTTCTAGTTACATAGTATTTGAGGTTGAATAAAGACATTAGTCCATCAAGTCCAACCTATTAGGATCTCATTCTAGGAGTACCTGTACCCCTGTATATTACGGTCCCTTAAGAAATCGTCCAAAAGTTTCTTGAACAATTCCACATTCTTTGCTGAAATCACCGCTCCCTCTAGCATTTTACAAACTACCGATGTTAGACTGACCGGCCTATAGTTCCCAGGTTGGCACCTAGCCCCCTTTTTGAATATTGGGACTACCGTAGCCCTCCGCCAATCACTGGGGATCCTACCAGTCATTAAGGAGTCCTTAAAAATGAGGATTAATGGTCTAGTTATAACCTGGCTTAATTCCTTAAGTACCTTGGGGTAAAGGTTATCCGGACCCACTGCTTTGTTTGCATTGAGCATTTTACGTCTTTGTTGTATCCCGGTTTCCGTCAACCACTGGGGTATATTTTGAGTTAAACTGGGAGTTTTATCATGTGTGTCAAACCCGTTTCCCTCCTGAGTGTATACTGAGGAGAAAAAAGCGTTCAGCGCCTCGGCCCTTGTCGTTTGTGACTAGCTTCCCGATTTCATCCTTTATTCTGAACCACTTTACATATATTTAGGGTTGGGCTTCATACATTTCAGTCACTTCCATTAAGTGGGATGGGGGTCTTGTTCTAGAAAGTTGAACTCTCCATGTCACTACATGGAAGGGTCTTCATCTTTTTCATTTCGGGTCTTGTACGCATACCGGACATTTTTAAATAAATGTTTTTGATTATTGTTATTAGTAGCTTTTACTTTTTATGTATTGGTTTTGATATTCAAGAGTTTGTTTTCAGATTCCATTTAGGTTGTCTTCTAAAAACTGGAGAAAAGGATGAGTGAAGGTGCTGCCCAAAGGAGCCATCCCAGGTTAGACCAAGTATGGTATCATAACCATAAAGTACTATGATTCTGTTTAGGAACCAATATTCATATATTTCGGGTTGGACTCCAGACCTTTCAGTCCCTTATATAAAGTGGGATGGGAGTCTTGCTGAGAGGGGGCTCAAGAAAGTTGAACTTTCCATGCTACTATATGGAAGGATCTTCATCAAACAGACCTACATTTTTCTTGGAAACCTTTAAATTAGAGGTGAAATGTTTCAAGTTTTGTTTGCAAACTAGACATTTTAAATAAATGTTTATGAATGCTATTAGTAGCTTTTATTTTTTTATGTATTGTTCTATTCAAGAGTTTGTTTTCAGATGCCGTTTGGGTTGTCTCCTAAAAACTGGAGAAATGGATGAGCGGTGGCGCTGCCCACAGGAACCATTCCACAGTGTTGGCCTCCAATTCTGATGAGAAGGTCACAAATTAGCCTGCCCACTACCCCAACTCTTATATTGGTTCTTCAAATGTAGGGCAGCATTGGGGTCCAATGGGGAGTGGTGAATGCCGGAGGGGGTGGACCAACCCTTGATTTTTTTTAGAAGAATTCAAGATTTGCATATCAGATGGCCCTAGCTACTGTCAGAAACCACCTGTTACTGCGCATGTGCGGGGTCCCGTTTTTCATACTATAGGTAAACAGGCACTTGCGCGCAAAAACAGCGCACAGGAAGTGATGCTGTGTCCTGATGGATCACCCTATTTAAACCCTATTTAAACCGGCCTGCCTGACTCCAAGTTGCTGGATTGTCTTCAGCTCTCCCTTTGTCTCTTCAGTTCTCCCTACTTCTGTTGACCTTGCTGACCCGGATTATCCTTGACTACGTTGATTCCTGCCTGCCCTGACCTTCTGCTTGCTTACTGGGTCTGGCTTACTGGGTCTGGCTCTGCCTCCTGCCTTTGTACCTTGCTGCCCGACTTGTGTGCCCCTGGCTTGTTTGACCACGATCTTGGATCCTGCTCTGCACTCCGCTGCGCCTGCCTGGTTTTGACTGCAGCTCCACTTGACCCGATCCAGTGCTGGGCCCAGTGGCGTCACAAGGGGGGTGCGGCCTGCACCCGGGTGCCACCATTGGAGGGGTGACACCAAAATGACTGACAGTCGGGCACTTGGTCACAGACTGGGAGCCTGACAGTGTCAGGAGAGAGGAGGGGACACCGAGGCATACTTCATCCCGCCGGGTGAATGTCCCCTCCTCTCTCTGCCGGCGATGGTCGCCAGCAGGCGTCAGTAAGACCACCGCGCATGCGCGATGATGTCACGGCGGTGTGTCACCCAGCCTCGGGACACCCCTGGCTGGGACTCCAGCTTGCACGATGTGATCACCACTGGCAACTGTGCCCCTCGCTGTCCACTCAGACTCTGTTCCCAAGTCCAGAGTCTTTAGGACACAAGGTGCAAGGGAAGCCTCTTCCCACATTCAGTCTCCAATCAGGTACGTGACAGCTACTAGGGGAGAGGGGCAGAAGACCCTGTACAGAGCACCTATGGCTGTTCCCCTTTGATGCACGGGGTCAATTCAGCAGCTCTAACAAGATGATCGGTGTACTTAAAATCTGCCTCACTGCCAGTGAATCATCCCGCTCCCACATTTTGTTTCTAGATCGTCCCATGTTTTGCTGTCTACAAGTAGTGTGTTTTGTTCTCATATACATTCATGCCTTAGGGTTATTGTATAAAATGTTTTAATGATGTTTTCAGAAATAACATGGCGACTCAAGAGACATGAAGACGGGGCGCCGCTATCTACGTTAGACATTCCTGCAGCAGCGAGCGGAGGCCCAGTCTGTTTCATAGCATTCACATCGGCAGGAATCGGTTCCTATGAATGTACTCGTAGCACAGTTATTTGCACACGAGCACGAAAGAGCCGTATAGCCTGCAAAATAAAAGAAGAGTGTTTGAAAGAAAATAGTCAAATGCATCAGATAGCAACAGCTCTCTATATATTTAAGCCAAACTATAGTTACAGTAAATACGGCAAACCCCCAGCTGTCAGTGTGACCAAGTTTATTCATTGGCCACATGATATGTGCTGAAAGAGAGGGACCATGTGACCAATGGCAATGCATTTGGTCCTAGCTTCAGACCAACTTTTTTCCTTTTTTTTTGGTTTTGGATAGAACAGGAAAGAGTTTAATTTTCTCTGAGATACATATATATGTCTGTGACTCAAGTGGGGAGATTTTCCCTCACTTTCCTACTCTGTGATGGTCACTTGGGCAAGGAGACAAGGACAGAATTAATAGAATCTCAAACCCCTCCCCACTCATAAAAGCCTGATAAAGGTGCTGACCCCTCTGCCACTCCGTCCAAGACTAAATAGCAAGCTTTGAGGCAGAGGTGGGTTTATTATTTTAGAAATGGTGCCCCACTATCTATTTTTGTGCATGGAAGCTCAGACAGTACTATAGTGGGGGGTGTTTGATATAAAGTTTCCAAGCTATCTCATTGTAGGAACAGTCCAGAAACAAAAGGAAATGTATTACCTTGTAAAGCCATGAGGGCAATGAGAAATGATAGGGCTCAGCCCCATTAAGAATGCTTTTGGTACATTTTGATGCATTCTGGCAAAGCAACATGCATATAAAGAGAATTATTTAGGACTGGGCTTATGCATGACTCTTAACAGGTTTATGCACAAAAGGGTGAAGAGTTTGGAGGAGGCGGGAGAAGTGAACAATCTAGGCCAAAGTAGCTGATTTTTACAAATTCTCAGATTCATCTCACTTTCCGGTTTAGCTATGTTGTCCTAGATCAGGGGTAGCTAAACCCCGGCCCTCCAGCTGTGGTGAAAACACAAATACCATCATGCATCTGTCTCTGGGTGTCATGCTTTTGGCTGCGAGAATCTTGCAATGCCTCATGGGTCTTGTAGTTTTACCACAGCTGGAGGGCTGTAGTTTGGCTACCCCTGTCCTAGATTGTGGACTTCTCCTGCCTTCTCCAAACTCTTCCCCCTAGGTGCAGAGGTGGAGAACCTCTGGTCCATCAAGCTGTGGTGAAGCTACAAATCCCATGAGGCATCTGTCTCTGGGAGCTGTGGCTGTGAAAATCTTGCAATGACTCATGGGATGTGCAATTTCACCGCAGCTGGTGGGCCGGAGGTTCCCCACCCCTGCTTTAGTGAATAGCCCCATAAGTGTTCTTTAAAGTGGAAATATCCGCATATTAGCCTCTATTTAGATCTGCCATGGTGCTGCACATTTGACCAGCATACACACCAACTGTCCTGGATTTGCCAGGACAGTCCCCCATCTTGGCCCTCTGTCCCAGGCCATGTCCCGGGATCATAGCATCAACCTTATTTGAATCACTGCACATGTGCCGTAACCCAAGAAGGCATTAATTGCAGGGATTAGCCCCCCATGTGTTAGTAGATGATGGTGATAGGTACTCTTTAAGGTGATGCTGAGGGTCCAAAAGACCCCCAGTGTCACCTTTACACTCTAAATAAGCATTTGAAGTGCAGATCGCAGGCTTCAGGAGCCCAGCACTGACCGCTATGGGACCGCAATTGATGCAATCTGCATCGCTCCCGGTCCCATAGAACGGGGAGGGGATCGACGAACGGAGGTACGTCCATCTCCTCCCCAGCTTCCCACCAACACTAGAGAAGCCGGGCCCGTAGGAGGGACAACGGAGCCCGGGAAGCACGGCGGGTGTGTCGGGCGGGGGAGGGGGGGCGACGACACCCCTTCAACGGGCTGTGGAAGCGATCTGGCGACACCTGAGTGGCCGGAAACGCTTCTATTGTAAAGCCAACAGTCGGCTTTACAAGTTTAAACAGAGTCCAGGCGGCTTTTGCCGCCGGGAGTCTGTTTAAACAGCCCCGATGCTAGCGACGTACACTGTACGCCGTTAGTCGTGAAGGGGTTAAAGAGACCCTGTTGCCAGGCTAATGATTTCAACAAAAATCTCCCCACAAGGCTCTATGTGCATTTCATGCCTGTTATTTACCTGTAGAAGCCTCCCTTGTGTAGATCTCAAAAAGCCCTGAGACTGCTGCTGGGTGCTGCCATCTTGGATGTGATGTCAGCAGCCCCAGAAGACTCAAGTGACATTGTATAGTATAAAAGGTTATGTAGGGAGGTGAGGGGAAGTGTGGAGGAGCTAGGCCAGCACAAATTAATTGGACACTCCCAGAAGAGGAGAGGCCTTTCACATGCGAGGAGGGAGGGTACTCAGTCAGAAGTCCTTATTTACATACTTGTTCCTGATCAGACAGTGACTCGGTGTCTAAAACAAGTAGACTAGGATAACAGCCAGGCAACATGGTCATAATGGCAGTCAGGGAACTAGCATTTTCAGGAGCGCTCTACAAATGGCAGCCTCTATGTTTCTCTTGATATTAGGTTTACTTTGGAACAACACAATCTACTATTAGAAAAAAATCTTACCTGAAGGGCATTTTGCAGAATTTCCGTTGGATTTACTATCTACGCATTGGATAGCTGGAATTTTACATCTACATTCATATCCTCCACCTCTTGTAGTAGTAGTAGGAGTAGTAGTAGGAGGAGGAGGTTGATATCCTCCACCAGTATTAGGATTTGGTCTAGGGCGACCAAAAGGTGGCCAGTTAAATCCATTATACCACGGCTGAGAATCTGCAGAAAAATGTGAAGAGTCAAGATATTTTTTACGCGAGTTATCATCTTTTCAGAAGAAAGTTTAACATGATGGTTTCAGAACTCTATTATTACTTATTTATGTCTGTAGTTTAAAGGGTAATTCAGGATCCGCGAGCTGCTAATGCTACCCTGCAGCTTCCAAAGATAGAATGTCCACTTGGTTCTTTAGTCTGAGTTCACGTTAGATCTAGAGAGCACTTGACGGGATCACTGACAATGTTCTTCCTGAGGTGTTCCTCAGAATCCATTGGGTCCAATGTTGTGAAAGTGCTACACAGCTCTGGACAGGAAGTGAGGCGAAATTTCCCCAAATATCAGGAAGCCAGGCAGCGTGTATTCCTGATTGGCCGGGAAGGCGGCTCCATGCTCCCTCGTCACTTGTGACAAAAGAGCATGGAGCCGACTTCCCGGCCAACCAGGAGCCGGATGATTCACTGGCAGTGAGGCAGATTTTAAGTACACCAATGGGACTTCCGGTATCCATACTCTTTATTGGCGAGTACCGGAAAAAAATATCGGTACTCGTATTCGATAACGAAAAACCGGTATCAGTGTATCCCTAGTTATTATAGTGTCCACGTGCACCAATGCAGGGGGGGTTTATTATGGACACTGGCACAAATGCTGGGGGGGGGTGAATATATTATCCACTGACGCCTATGCTGGGAGTTATTATTGTAGACACTGGCACCAATGCTGGAGGTTATTATAGTATGCACTGACACTAATGATGGGGGTTTTTTTATGTCCATTTACACCAGTGCTCGAGGTTTTTATTGTAAATACAGTCACCAATGCTGGGGGTCATTATAGTGTACACTGACACCAATGCTGGGGGTCATTATAGTGTACACTGACACCAATGCTGGGGGTCATTATAGTGTACACTGACACCAATGCTGGGAGTCATTATAGTGTCCACTGACACCAATGCTGGGGGTCATTATAGTGTCCACTGACACCAATGCTGGGGGTCATTATAGTGTCCACTGACACCAATGCTGGGGGTCATTATAGTGTCCACTGACACCAATGCTGGGGGTCATTATAGTGTCCACTGACACCAATGCTGGGGGTCATTATAGTGTCCACTGACACCAATGCTGGGGGTCATTATAGTGTCCACTGACACCAATGCTGGGGGTCATTATAGTGTCCACTGACACCAATGCTGGGGGTCATTATAGTGTCCACTGACACCAATGCTGGGGGTCATTATAGTGTCCACTGACACCAATGCTGGGGGTCATTATAGTGTCCACTGACACCAATGCTGGGGGTCATTATAGTGTCCACTGACACCAATGCTGGGGGTCATTATAGTGTCCACTGACACCAATGCTGGGGGTCATTATAGTGTCCACTGACACCAATGCTGGGGGTCATTATAGTGTCCACTGACACCAATGCTGGGGGTCATTATAGTGTCCACTGACACCAATGCTGGGGGTCATTATAGTGTCCACTGACACCAATGCTGGGGGTCATTATAGTGTCCACTGACACCAATGCTGGGAGTTATTATAGTGTCCACTGACACCAATGCTAGGGGTCATTATAGTGTCCACTGACACCAATGCTGGGGGTCATTATAGTGTCCACTGACACCAATGCTGGGGGTCATTATAGTGTCCACTGACACCAATGCTGGGGGTCATTATAGTGTCCACTGACACCAATGCTGGGGGTCATTATAGTGTCCACTGACACCAATGCTGGGGGTTATTATAGTGTCCACTGACACCAATGTTGGGGGCCATTATAGTGTCCACTGACACCAATGCTGGGAGTTATTATAGTGTCCACTGACACCAATGCTAGGGGTCATTATAGTGTCCACTGACACCAATGCTGGGGGTTATTATAGTGTCCACTGACACCAATGCTGGGGGTCATTATAGTGTCCACTGGCACCAATGCTGGTGGTCATTATAGTGTCCACTGACACCAATGCTGGGGGTTATTATAGTGTCCACTGACACCAATGTTGGGGGTCATTATAGTGTCCACTGACACCAATGCTGGGGGTCATTGTAGTGTCCACTGACACCAATGCTGGGGGTTATTATTGCAGACACTGACACCAGTGCTAGGGGTTATTATTGTGGTAACTACTTGCATTGGTGCAGTGTGACAGAGTTGATAAATGTCCCACATAGCATTTTATATCTCATAGTGAATCTGCCCCTAGATAAAAAAAAAGGTTTAAGAACTCCATGTAAAGGAAACATTTAATCTTTGTCTGCAAAGCTAGAAGTGTTTCGGTTACCTGACCCCCAATTGTGTACTGTGGTTCCTTCCACTGACTCCTCTATCCCGAAGTGACCTAGAGGCCAGCAGATGGAACCACAGTATGGGGCACCAGACATCCAACACTCCAGTGTTGAATGCAGAAGATTCTTCAGCCACTGTAGCTCTGACAGAAGCTTGGTATTGGGACAGGTAAGTATTACCAAGCAGTCTTTGTCATAATGTGTATGTGGGGACAGAGTTGTTTTAAAGCGACAGCGTCCCATTACATTTCATGTAGAGTAAAAGCAGTATGTCTTGTACAATGCCCATGGTACTTACATGCACATGCCACGAGCAGGCAACACACCAACAGTGTCAGGGATCCCATGTTTCTGCAAGAGTGGAAAAAAAATCCCATTTATTCTATTTTCATTTAGAATATACATAATGTACATCTGCAGTAATACCTGGAAGCTGACAGAAATTATACAGAGCCCCTGTGTGATAGTATAGCCCCTGATTAATTCGATTTTGTAAGGGTTACCCGAGACCTGAAAATGATATAAGGGGTTCCTTTGGGATAAATAGATTGAGAAAGGCTGCCTTAAAGGAGAACTATGGGGGTAAGTGTTTTCCCTCATAGTTCTCCTAAGGGTAACGGGAGGACACAAACTAGCGTCCTCCCGTGACCCAAAGCTTAGTAAAGCTCGCGGTATACTGAGACGACGTTCTAGCTGACCTCTGACAGTCTCATAGTTCTAGCCGACCTGTGACAGTCTCATTGTCACGGGTCGGCTAGAACTATGAGTGAAAAGCACTCACCTCATAGTTCTCCCTTAAACGCTGAATTTACATTTGAATGTATGGGTCTGAGCAGCGCTAGGTTCAAATGGAAGAGGCTTTGACATGCACAGAAGCCCTGAACCTGATTGTGACCTGTTGTCTGTTTCTGTCGGAGAAATCCCAAGGGCAGATAACATAACAAAATATAACACAAAATCCATATTTTTCCCCCTCTATCCCTCATTGCTTACCTCGTACTGCGGAGAGAAGTCAATTCACCAACGAGGGCAAGTCCCTTTTTATACCAGCAGCTGCCGTGAAATTCACACCCTATAAATTGGCGAGGACTTTCTCTGGGCTAACCTATAATTTGTACTATAGGAGTGTATAGCCGTACAGCCAGTTTGGGGACAACACCCAATCATAATTTATGGAGATAATTAATTTATTGGTTTTCTATGAGATATAAGGATACATATATGTAATTATTCTGGGAGAGAAATATTTAAGGAAAACAGTGTCTATATAACAAATGTGAGGTCTATGAAGGTTATATACCCCCATGGGGGAGGGGGACCAACATCCCTTGTAAGTAACAAATAGTAACACAGAGGAAATTAGCATGGGACTTTCAATGAACTTTGTATTTATAACATTAGATTTTGTATCTTTTTAAAACATATAATATATTTCATTATGATGATATCATGTACCTGGTAGAGGACCGACTTGGTTGAGGAGGCCTCCCTTGCGGCTCCTGTCTCACACCCCTGGAAGTGGGGACAGGGAGCGAGCAGAGTAGCACGGGGTGCCGAGATGTTCAGGCCCGGTGCCTGGCAAACGTCCAGCAATAGGTTCCTAGGGAAGGTCGGCAGGACTGGAAGCCACCTGAGGGATCAGCGTGGTCGGGAGTAGGGATGAGCCAAACACCCCCGTGTTCGGTTCTAATTCGAACTTTCGAACATGGAAAAAGTTCTAATTCGAACTTACAACTCAATGTAAGTCTATGGGGGTAGAACTCAGAAAATTAAATGTCCCCATTTTGAAGCCTTATATGCAATTTATTGGCCATAAAAAGTGTATGGGGATCCGGGTAGTGCCCTGAATGACAGGAATCACTGAAATAAAAAAAATAAAAATGGACTTAGCTGTGAGACATGATTGGGCAGAGTCATCATGACTTTGCCCAATCATGGCTCTAAATGTGTACTGAGCCCTGATTAGCACAGACTGTAGCCAATTACAGTTTCGGAGGGCGCCGTGCATTGTGGGATGTTCAGCGGTCGAACAGACCACGAACATCCCGCAATGTTGGGCGTTCAGCGAACGCTAGAACAGGCTATGTTCGAGTCGAACATGCAGCCCATCCCTAGTCGGGAGCAGGACTGGAGAGAAGTCAAGCAAACCAGGAGTCAAAGCCAGACGGTCGGCACGGTACAAAGGGAGCAGGCAGAAGCAGAGTGCAGGAACAAGCAGAAGTCAAGGCAGGCAGCAGTCAATCGTAGTCAAAGCAATCCAGGTCAAGGCAACAGGTGATCAGGCTTAGCAGAAACACAGAACACAGGAACATAAACTGAAAGACCATTCAGCACTGATCAATGGAACAGCCCAGTTTATATAAGGTCATCAATCACTTCCTGTGCGCCACGTTAGCATGTCTGTTACCTTGCGTGCACATGTTTTCCGATGGTAAGGAAAGCTGGGACCCGTGCATGTGCCTTAGCGCGTGAAATCCTGGCTATAGCCTAACAGATTGTTTAAAAATAAATGATAAAGTTCCTGTACAGTCAATATCACCCCACCCCCGAGTTACAGAATCATACATGGATATTGCATGTTTCTGAACATTTCTTAATCAAGATAGAATTCAAGAGAACCCAGAACAGCTTTAAAGTAGATGTAGCAGGCAGAGGACCACTGCTGTGTACATCCAGAGCCGCAAAGCTCCCCCTGCTGGCCACACCTGCACATTACAGCTCCATAGACTTCTAAGAGGCTGTCTCTCAGCCTGGAGATGGATGCAGTCAGTAGAGGGACACTGAAAACGCTGGATGTTGGCAAACAGTAGAGCAGTGGCCCTTGAATCGTGGTAAGTACAGCTTTGCAGAGGGCCAGGGTGGGAATTATTTAGGTGAAAAAATAATAAGTGCACTAAATGCATATTGAGGTAGATCCCAGAAGCCCAAAATCCCAAAAGATTTTAATTCAATATAACTGTTTTTGCTGGAACTCTTCTTTAACCGCTTGCTGTCACCTGTTGTATATAAATGGACGGACGTCTCGCTCTTGGATGTGGGTCGCCGTACTTGTACTGCGTTTTTTTCCCTGCTTGTGCTCGCATTTGTTGCAGCCATCAATGGCTGTTATGTACGAGCCACTCGGTCACTTGTATGGCGCATGGGAGTGTGTGGCCCCCCTTCCGCCACTGCTGGCTATCCCAAACTCTGCTGTCCTCAGTGTGGGCCTGTGACTGACATGGGGAGGGCTCTGTGTACATTGACTGGAGGGAGATCATAACACTTCCAGGGGCTAATCTCCCCCTTCGATCACTGAAAGCGGAAGTCGTGTGCATTACATCACTTACGTTTTCACTCTGTCATTTCTCTTGCTGCTGTAGCCGGAGAAGAAGCTGGTGAAGCAGATCTCGGCTTTATCTGCTTCTTTTGGGTCCATTTGGTGACCTTAGGGGTCTTATAGACTCATGATGTCTCCATAAAAAGGACCTGTCACTGTATATGTCCTACCAAATAAGAGGTTTGTGGGCCCCCTATGTGATAGCAATAAAGTTAAGAGTAAAAAAAAAAGTTTAGAAAAAAAGTCACATGTAAAAAAAACTTAAAAACACAAAAAAAAATTTTAAGGTTCCCCACATGTTAATTTAGTAACCGTGTCTCATAGCTCTGGTCCTCCATCCCTTTGATGAGTTTGGTCGCCCTTCGCTGGACTTTCTCCAGTTCAAGGACATCCCCTCTGTGTACCGGTGCCCAAAACTGCACCGCATACTCCGCATACTTTTTATGGAGACATCATGAGTCTATAAGACCCCTAAGGTCACCAAATGGACCCAAAAGAAGCAGATAAAGCCGAGATCTGCTTCACCAGCTTCTTCTCTGGCTACACATACAAAGGCAAACGCGAGTTGGGTGTGAAAACAACGATTGCGCCACACATGTTACATATCACTACAAACGTCGGAGTGCGAGCAATAGATCTCGGGCCATCAATCACTGATAACACTAAACTGATAAGCGGTAAAAGCTTTTAAAGCGTCGCCTATGGTCAATTTTGGGTATGGTCTTTTTTTTTCGCAATTTCACAGGCACGCTTAATTTTAAAGGAGAACTATGGGGTCAGGGCTTTTCCCCATAGTTCTCCTTAGGGAAATGGGAGGACACAAACTAGCGTCCTCCCGTCACCCTAAGCTCAGTATATAGAGAGCTACAGCTCGCGCTATACTGAGACGCCGCAGCTGAAGCGGATCCCGACAATTATGTCTGGATCCACCCAGCCGCGTGAGTGACAGCTGGCTCCGCCTATCTAGAGGCAGAGCCAGCTGTACCCGCCCTCTCCCCCGTCCATTCCGCCAGTCAGCGCTGGAGGATCGGATCGGGGGGAATCCAGCCCCTCCCCTGTCACAGCAGAGAGCCGTGACAAGATCGAGAAGTGAGCGAACGCCGGTATGTGTTCGCTCACTTCCTGATCTACTGAGCCGACCTGTGACAGTCTCATTGGGCGTTGCATGACTGAATAAGTACTCCCAAATGCTCCGATGCCTCCCCTGATACCGGACTCAGATTTCCTCTGACCGGCAGTGCCGTAGATTTCCTCTGACCGGCCAATCAGTAATGGCCCGGCTCCCGGCTTCCTAATTGGTCAGGAAGTCAGCTCCATGCTGATTAACAGGGAAGCCAGCTTCCTGGCCAATTAGCATCCAGCCGGCCGAACAGCAGGCTCCATGCGGATTGGCTGGGAAGCTGGCTTTCCAGCCAACCAGCGTCGGGTCGGCATTCCCAGCCAGTCAAGGAGCTGGGAGGCGGGCCATTACACGCCGCCCGGCTTCCTGATTGGCCGGGAAGCCAGCTCGATGCTGATTGTGCTTGGCCGGAAAACCGGCTACGCAGCCAATCAAGCCGGCCAGACAACATGGAGCCAACTTCACAGCAATCAGATTGCCTTGGAAGCCGGCTGCATGCCAGCGGAAGCACCGGTATCGATGAGTACCGAAAGCAAAGTATCAGTACTCGATATAGAAAAACCGGTATTGGTGTATCTCTAATATTTATATTTCATGTAAAACATTTTTTGCTTTTTTCGTGACAAATAGAGAGAGGAAAATCTCCCCATGAATAAAAATCTGACCGAGGTCCTAACACTGCGCCGTGCGACCTGAAACCAATATAAAGGTTTTGGCTTTGGATACAATGAGGGGAATTCATCAAAACTGGAGCAGATTTGCACGGCAACCAATCAGCTTCTCTGTCTCATTTTCAAATCTTACCTGAGCACACTGATGAGAGAAGCTGATTGGTTGCCATGGGCAACTGCTCCAGATTCTGCCTGCTCCAGTTTTGATAAATGCCCCCCTGTGTATCCTTGGAAGGGATATCTGTCTCTGTCAGTGGGAATACGATAGTCTGATAATTAGGTCAGGATGGATGAGATAAATGACGGGTGTGTCACAGAGGACGGCTAGCTTTGTGTTCAATGTCAGGACATGTCTATGGGAGTCTCTTGGGTGTGGGCAATGCTTTAGTACTGCTTCTACTGGTATTACATAACCCAACAATGGAGGTGACTGACATCAGTGACACCCATCAATGTGACCCGGGTTCAGTGCAATTAATGGCAGGGATCCCAACCTGAAAGAAGCACTTTCAGGTAAAAAGATGGTTTCTTATGTGAGAAGCATGTAGAGCTGAGGTATGAGTTGGATGAGTGGCGAAACATCTCCAACCAGGGCCGGATTTACTCTCTCTGCTGCCCTAAGGCAAGGTTCCTCAATGCGCCCCCCGCCCCATGGAGAAAGGCAGACTTGCAGGCTGCATACAAGTGATCTCGGCGATGTTGCCGGGACCACTTGTACAACGCAAGCGGCGGCTTCCCCCGCTGTACATTTATCTCCGCTTGCCCAAAGCAGGGCTAAATGTAGAAAACAACTACCCGCCCGGCGCCCGGAACTACACGTCCCGGGCGTCGGAAGATAGGAAATGCACACCCCTGCTGCCCCTCTACTCCCTGCTGCCCCAAGGCCGGGCCTTGGTTGGCCGTGTGGGAAATCCGGCCCTGGTTCAGGCTCCTCTCCTGGACTGAAACGGCTTCCTCTGATTTTACTTCTCACAATGAGCATTACAAGCTGAGTCTAAGGATTCTCGAGTCATCACATCCTATACACTGTGTATAGGACGTGAGGACGCTGAGGGACATATTATCACTGCGGCAGAGGAGGAGACAGGCTGGAGGGAGCGCTGTATCAGCCAGCCGACTCCACCGAAAGTCGACTTTTGCACCTAGACTAAAATGAGCACTTAACCCCTTGCAGCGCGAGGGTAGCCCCACTGAAGGGGTTAATAAAAGTTTTGCACCTTCTTTAAAATACCCTGCAAGTAGGGAAAAATACCCCGTTGATCTTCCAGAAATGCACTCAGCTCCTATCGTGGGCTGCCAACACACAGCCGTTGTTGGGGACTGAGTGGTGTCAGCCCTGCCCAATTGCCTTTTGCTACACTATTCAAACCCACCCCCAGCCCTATTGTCCACAACATAGCTAATCACACGCTAATCATTCTGCAGCCTCCGAGCAAAGAACTACGAGGGCTAATTAGACTCGTGGAGATAACACAGGAAATGTGCACAGGACACAGGACAGTTCTGAATTGCTGGCAGGATCAAATGGTAATTTTATTGCAACTGGAGGAGTTTGGGGATGGCCCCTTCCTGTCCCAACATGACTGCACACCAGTGCACAAAGCAAAGTCCATAAAGACATGGATGGGGGAGTTTGGTGTTCATGTGTGTGTAAAGGTATCCCAATACTTTTGGCAATATAGTGTATATAATATATATATATAAGGGCTGGTAATATTTAAAATGTTCGTGTTCGATTAATCGTCATTAGCGATCAAAATAATCTTAATCGATCAAAAAGTTTAACGATTAATCGAGAAATTAATCTTTAATTTCCACAGCCCTAAATATATATATATATACAGTATACATTAGAAGTATATTAGAATTTAGGGTTTGCATAAGCTTACTATATGCACCTCTATATAGGCTCCCGGGGGCAATGGCTATGGGGAATGATTTAAGGGGGCACAAGAGTGCAGTTGGGAGCATGGGTCATGCACACTCATGCAGTGCCATGACGCAGCGCACATTATTGCACCGCAATGGATGGCTTCATTGGGAATGGGCCCTGGATGTTCAGCTGAGTCTATATATAGAAACTTGATAAAACAAATCAGAGCAGCAATAAAAAGTAATAATAATAATTAAAAAAATTACAAATAAAAGGTGATAAAATGTATCCATTCCGGGGATACGCTGACTGTGAACTGTCACTTTCCTGCAGACGTTTGCCAAATATCCTGCTGACTGCGGTGATTGTATTGTCTCATGCAAAGTTATGCTTGAGGCAGTGTAATGGTTGTCACTATTCCAGGGAAATAAATGGATGATGGGTGTGGCTTATGTAATGTGGGCGTGGTTTGCAATGGGCAATTCCAGTACCAACACCTAATAATCTGGTTTTGAAATTTGACTTTAGCTTGTAAATGCCGACTTGCTGTAATTGTGCAACAAAATTGTGAAGCTTGGCAAGTCTAGAAATACTTTAGCAAGTCATTTTCAAACTTGCTGCTCAATTGTTTGCTATCTGGGATATAGCACAGCATACAGGCAGGGCCGGATTTCCATTTCGGGACACCTCCAGGCATGAATGGAAATTTGTTTAGCCTGAGCCGACACCCTTACCTGTTGCGGGACCCATACCAATACTCTCCTTTCTCTCTCCTGGTTGTCTCTCCTTGTTCCCTCTCTCCTGGCTGTCTCTCCTTGCTCCCTCTCTCCTGGCTGTCTCTCCTTGCTCCCTCTCTCCTGGCTGTCTCTCCTTGCTCCCTCTCTCCTGGCTGTCTCTCCTTGCTCCCTCTCTCCTGGCTGTCTCTCCTTGCTCCCTCTCTCCTGGCTGTCTCTCCTTGCTCCCTCTCTCCTGGCTGTTTGCCGCGCGTGCCTCCCCCCCGCCTGGCTGTCTCTCCTTGCTCCCTCTCTCCTGGCTGTCTCTCCTTGCTCCCTCTCTCCTGGCTGTCTCTCCTTGCTCTCTCTCTCTCCTCACTCTCTCCCTGGCTGTCTCTCCTCAATGTCTCTCCTGGCTGTCTCTCCTCACTCCCTCTCCTGCATATTCTACAAAACAAATGTGCTGTGTGGCAGTACAGTCTTAAGGTGCCCATACACCTTACGACCATCGCAAGACTTTTGTCTTGCGATGGTCGTATGCTTCTTGAAAGCCCGTACGATCTGCCCACCTTGGACGGGCAGATCGTACTTGCGATCATCGAAAGCCTGCCCCGCTGAGGGGCGGGCTTCCGATGACGGCAATGCAGAACGGGCACACCGGCCTGTGTGCGCACACCGGCCTGTTCCGCAGCTATCGGGCGAGCAGGCTAGAAACCGGCCGAGAATCGTACGATTCTCGTCGGGTTTTCGAACATGTTGGCTCGACAAAAGACGTGCGACCGTACAGTAGAAACGGTCGCACGTCTTAGGCCCCGTTCACACCTTTACGTTTTGTCATGCGTTCAACGCTCTATGAACGCTCAACAAAACGTACAAACATGAAAATCCCATTGTTTTCTATGGGTCTGGTTCACACCTTTCCGTATTTCCGCCCATCTGAAACGCCCTACAAAATGGCCTACGCCCAAACAAGTACATGTACTTCTTTGGGCCGTTTTGTAGGGCGTTTTACATTGGCATACAGCCAAGTGGCCTTCGGAATCGCGCGACAGTCGCGCGACTTTTTTACCGCGAATCACGGTAAAAAAAAACGCGCGACGGTCGCGCATATTCAATACGCCTAGGTGTGAACCCAGCCTTAGTTCACACTGCTCGATTCTCATACGAGAATCGAGCAGTGTATGGGCACCTTTACAGTAGTACCGGTATGACATGTATGTCAATCTCAGCTGCATCTCATCTATTAATTATGAGCATAATAAGTGACTAACCTCCGAGGACCTGACTGATAACTGGAGCCTCCCGCTGCAAGCCGTCCTACAATCTTCCGGTGTAGATAGATATATTTATAGGAGCTATTATACCTGCCACAGGTTTTTGCTAGGGATGCACCAATACCGATACTAGTATCAGTATCAGTGCCAATACTGAGTATTTGGGCGAGTACTCTGATGCTCTGCTCTGATACCTTGCCCGATACCGGAACTTCCGGTCAGAGGAAGATTTCCTCTGACCGGCAGTGCCATAGGGGAACATGGAGCCAGCTTTCCGTGCGATCAGGAAGCTTGGCAGCAAGTAATGACCCACCTCCCGGCTTCCTGATTAGCTGGGAAAATGGCTCCTTGCTGATCGGCCGGGAAGCTGACTTCCCAGCCAATCAGCACCGAGCCAACCAAACAGCCGGCTCTTTGCTGATTGGCCGGGAAGCCGGCTTTCTGGCCAATCAGCATCAAGCCGGCTTCCCGGGCAATCAGGAAGATGGGAGGCTAGTCATTACTCACCGCCTGGCTTCCTGATTGGCTGGTAAGCTGGTTTCCCGGCCAAGCACAATCAAGTCGGCCAGACAACATGGAGCCAGCTTCTCAGGTAATCAGATTGCCCGGGAAGCCGGCTCCATGCCAGCGGGAGCACCGGTATCGGAGCATCCCTAGTTTTTGCATTTTTTTGTTTGTCTATTTAGTTTTGAGAAATACACAGCTCTGCAATACAGCACAGCCCTGTCTGGCATGTAAGGAGGCCTGCTATTGCTTTCTTACTGTAAAGTAAGACTTACAGGTCTTGTCCCTCCCCCAGCCTGTGACTGGACAGTGAAAGGAGAAGCAGCAGACTAATGAGCTCATCTCTCTGTCACTCTACTCTCTCCTGCTGCTGCACAACTGATTGGCTCCTTGTGCTGCTTCTCTCTCGCGCTGTACATGGATTGCAGCAGGTTGATATCAGATCCAATTCAAACACTTACACTTCTTGCACTTTAAAACTGTGTTTGATGATGTAATCATATATACACAGCTGTATTCATTTGCATATTTCATATCTGCCTGGAGTTTAGCTGCAACACAACAACTGATGCAAATAATTTCCCTGAATGTCCTGAATGACGCAACATGGGCAGAGACCAGAATTCCCAGGATGAGCTTGTACTTGTATATGTATTGTTTCCATGAACAGGCCCACACACACGCGTGTGCGTGATACAACATCATGACCTGCGGCTTCTCTTCGCAAACCCAGCAACGCGACAAAAAATTCTGCTGGTGATAAATTTGTCATTTTGTTAAAGGGGAACTATGGGGGTAAGTGTTTTTCTTCATAGTTCTCCTAAGGGTCACGGGAGAACACAAACTAGCGTCCTCCCGTGAACCAAAGCTCAGTATATAGCAAGCTACAGCTCGCTATGAGTGGTGGTCAGTGGGAAGAATGCCCCTTACATTGGTGGTCAGTGGGAAGAATGCTCCTTATGTTGCTGATTGATATCAGTGGTCACATATCTGAGAATTTGCTTAATTTATGCTGATATTACGCAAACATGCTCTGCAGTTGAATCTTCCAGGTGGGTGATGGATTCTCCACCAGAGAATGTTTGGTTGACGTCACATTCACTGCTTTATAAATAGACCCCTTATAGTACACCTAAACCCAACACCAAAAATGTGATATATTACAGCTTCCTTCTCATGTGATTTTTGCTTATACAAGTACCTGTTGATCCCGCCAGAAAGGATATGTCTGTAGGTGACTTCCTGTGCACTGATCTGTCATCTCAAACAATGTAGTCTTCTTTCTAGTCTATCTGCAGTGAACTTCAGCACACCTACTGTAATATGTAATGGGGATGGAGTCCAAATCAGGAGAGCAGCCTAGGGTGACAATGCTGCTCCTGCGTAGATGTGTGTGTATTAATGTTGTCACCCTAGGACAGGAAGTGTGGTACAGGCAGGATCACCAGGTGACAATAAAGCAAAAACAAAGCTAAAAAAAAACAACCTCATCTTCCCTGGAGGTCTAGTGGATGAAGCTCAAGCAGTGTATGGCCTACTCAAGGCGACACTGTTCTGGGGCCACTTCACTATAATATAATATTTGTTTTGTTTGTTATCATTATTAT
>NW_017308338.1:38944-40181 GCF_000935625.1 Nanorana parkeri | reverse complement strand
CAACAATCTTCAGATTTATTTTTTTTAACCTTACATTTACTTTGTTGCATCATGTCTCACACATATTAGAAGATAGATATTGGCTACTTGTGGGGGGGGGACCAAGAAAGAAATCAGCCAACAACGTTTCAAAGCTCCCCCAAACAATTTTCATTCTGCGCATGCGCGCTACTAGTCATATGTGAGCCCCGTGACCGCGCACGTGCTCATTCAGGGTGCGCGCACGTATAGACGGGAAGCAGGGCGAACGTGAAGAACGCAGCAGCCAATAACGAGTTAGGAGGCGTGGCCGAGCCCTGGAACGTACATGCAGAGATGGGGGTCAAGCTGGAGGTGTTTAGGGTAACTATCGGGGAGGCGGGAGTGACGTCATTCTTGGTGAAGAGGAATGGAAGGTGGGGGTCACTGTCTGAGTTCCTGGGACGGTGACCTTGGTTAACCTTTCACATGTCACATGTGTACTGTGTGTATTGCCTTATGTAATGTCTGTTAACAATGTATCTATGTGTGTGTGTGTGTGTGTGGTAACAATGTATCAATGTGTGTGGTAACAATGAGCCCACCACAGATCCTGCACAGCCCCCCTGAGATCCTGCGGATTAAGTGGGGGGGGGCGCTCTAGTTTCGTCTTGCCTAGGGCGGCCCCAAACCAGAGTACACCACTGTGTACAGATTGTGGATCTGTGGCACACTGCCATCTTTGTGATTACCTCCAATGTTATTTAATCACAAAATATGTGCATAGTGTACTTTACCAAAAAATTGCCGCCAGGCGCTACAGTGTTCGGGTTTGGCTTGAAGAAAAGGTGGCAACCCTAAGTCCATACTGTGTTCCTGGGTGGATTAGTGTCCATTGTGTACGGGGGATGATTTGCGTTGTTTCAGCGCATCACACTGTTTTTTGTTTTTTAACTTTATTGACCATGCCACAAATTGACACTCCATTAAAGTTAGTGCACCAACTCAAGTCAGCGTTGCAGCGTGAACGGGGCAGATAGAATACAATTGTTTTCCGCGTCCCCTGGCGTTGCAGAGAAAATGCCAGTCATCACACGTGGTGTAATCGGGCCCTTAAGGTGGACCTTGCTGTAAAATGCAGGGCCCCTATATACTGTCCGGGCCCCCTTCCCCTTTAAAAATAACACAATGTTAATAGTTACCTGTAAAGGAAAAAGTTAGATCCTGCATTGGACTTGGAATGCCTTCTTTTGAGATCTGACCAGAGAATGCTCTGCAT
>NW_017308338.1:33211-38904 GCF_000935625.1 Nanorana parkeri | reverse complement strand
GAGAGGTCTTAGCAACCTGTGATGCTCTGGCCGGCATGCCGCCCAGCTCCTGGCAACCAGTGACGTCAGCGAGCCGGCCAACCCCCCATCTCAGGTGGCGAGATGTCTAGTGCCTGTGTGCACAGCATTTCCAGAATATCTTTACCCAAGGACAACAATGTAATATACTGCAACCTACCGGTCCCCTCATGTGGAGGCTGCATTCGTTTTCTTTTTTCATGCTCTTTTTCACCCTGTCTCTAACACACTTCCTGTCCCAGGGTGGCTACACTTGCTCCTTCATTGTATCCATGGAGGGAGTCATGGTTGTCACCCAGGCTTCCTTCTTTCAGGAAGTGACACTGACACGGCATTTCTGGCGGGATTAACAAGTCGTTTATGCACTTGCTGAAAAAGTTCTCATGTGGAAAAAAGAAAACGAATGCAGCCACCACATCCATGGACTGGTAAGCTGCAATTGATAACATTTTTGTTCTTGGGTTCAAAGATCATTGCAATGCACAGTAAAGCTCCATCCTCGCAGTCAGTCTTGCACAGGCAAGACTCTTTCAGGCAGGGCGTGTATGTACACTTGGCTGGAGTGTACACAACCTGGTGTATATTCTTCTTTATTGCACTGCTGACGTTCTGATGTCTTCCCTCCAGATGATGCTCTACCTCTCATTCCCGGTGACCATGTTTTGGATCTCGAATCAACCGGAATATTTTGAAGAGTACATTGTGAAGCGGAAGGTATGCGCTATACTGTCTGTTTTATCACATACTGAGGATCTGTATACTTAGGGGGTCGTTAGTCACCACTCCCTAAGAGGAGATTTCCCTCCATAATACAGAGGAACTGAACTCTTCAACCTGGGCCCAAAGGGGCAGACAGAGGGCAAAGGGCCAGTCACCAGTATTGCCTGGAGACTTCTGCAGCTGAGAAGGGGGTCTGAGTCTCTAGCTGGAACAGTGAGCAGCCTAGTAGGGACATCACCAAATCTCACTGCGACTATCAGTCACAGGCAGCAGTGCCCTAGATCTCACACTGCAGTTATGCAGCGGTGTATTTTGGTTGTGTGCTGCCCTAGGCAAGACTAAATTTGCCCCTCCCCATGTAAATTTTACCCTCCCCTTTCTGTTTCAGACATTTTGCATAACCGGTCAATCACTGGATACAGTAAACGCACCGTGTCCAGCTTCTGACAGGTTGCACTATTAGCAGTGCAGAATACCACCTGCTCTAGAGGACTACAAATCCCAGCAATATATTATACTAGGGATGCACCGATATATCGGCTGCCGAAACATATCGGCCGAAAATGGCACTTTTGGCTAAATGCCGAAAGTGCCATTTTCGTGCCGATACATCGGCGCATCCCTGGTTTCTTTCTTCCCTGTTGGGCGCTGCTCTGTGTTCCAGCGGGGAGGAGAGAAAGTGACAGCCGACCAAGCACTGCGGGAGAAGAGCGCTGTGAGCGGCCGGCGTCTCTCCTCCCACCCCGCTCAGCCTCCTGTCACAGTCCGGCAGAGCGGTGTGGGGGCGGAGACAGGCCGCGTTGTCGCAGGAGGCTGGGCTCTCCTCCCTACACCGCTCGATCAGCCTCCTGTGACAGCTGTCAGGATGGAGGGCGGGTACAAGCAGTCAGTGATCGCTGAGTGTATTGTACATAATTGAGGACAGTATGGTTACTATATCCTCTATTATGAATGAATGGGAAGTGATCTACATCACTTCCTATATCACAGAAATCACTGCGCTGGGAATGCGTGCCTAACTACCTGATTGGACCAGCCGCTATGAATAAAAATTAAAATATTTTAAAAATCTGAAAAAGTTCAAATAAAAACATTTTCGGTTTCGGCCTGACAATTTTTTGTATTTTCGGTTTTTAAATTTCTATTTCGGTGCACCTCTACATTATACAGCAATGCAGAATACCACCAGCCATAGAGGACTACAATTCCCAGCAACACATTATACAGCAATGCAGAATAGTATGAAGCTACATACTCTGTGTTGCTCCAAAGTGGCGGCAGGGTCTTTGGAGGTCTGTGTGACACTCGCAAGGGATCCCGAGGCTCTTGTGGGCGGTCACGGGCAGCTTGGTTCTCCTGAAAGGAGTAGATGTGCGGCTGGCGCTGTAAACAGTGTTGCGAGGTCCCCAAAAGGCTCACCAGGGAGCACGGCATCTGCTTCCATTTAGAGTTTAAAAATCTGTATTGGCGCGTAGCAGCGGGGCATTTTCAAGAGCACGAGTACGACCCTTGTGAAAATGCCCGGTATTGGCACCAGTACTGATATCTGTGCCGGGACTGGTAATGGCAGGTGAGACTCTGCCTCACTGGTTTGGGGCTTGCGTTTTTGTGCCGCTCAAGACGAAAGCCTTGTTTGCCTTGTGGCAGATATGAGTTTGTCACCCCAGGAGGCACCCTCACATATAGGCGCTGTAGCTAACGATTATTTTCATAATTGATTAGTTGGTCGATTTTTTGGGGGGGGATTTTTTTCTATTAATCGGATAAAATTTTGACAATTAATAGTCATTTATTTAAAATAAAATACACAAATGGCGCGTTACAGACATGTTTACTTCAGAGAAACGGTATGCACATTTTCTGAAATCGCACAAGAACGCAGGGCATTGCACTACCGCACGTTCCAGTGCAGGCGATCACACTGCAGACGGGAGGTGCATATGGGATCCGTGGAAATGAATGGCACAGCAACGCACCTCCTGTAGCAAAATCTCTCAGGCCTGAAACTGAAAATGGCCTTTTCCACCTTTTTATTTATATATAGAATATCTTTTTAATAATTGTATGTATTATATTAGACATTTTAATTAGTTTCATGGATTTAAAATAATGTGAATTGTAAACCTCTAAGCCAAAGTAATACAATAACCAAACTTTTATTTAAAATAAGAGGCCAAAAAAAACTTTTTTTGTATTTTTAATTTTAGTTTATTTACCTTTTTTTAAACTTTTTTTTATTTTTTATTTTTCATTGTTGGGTGCAATAGCCAGCCTGCTATTGGATATTTCAAATGGCAATAGCCAATAACAGTCTGGCTATTGCACCCACCTGCTGTCAGTCAGCAGAAGGGGGACCTGAAGGATATAGTTCTCCATCAGGTCCTCCTATGCTGATTGACCCTGCTGTTGCATTTTAAAATCGCCATTAGCTGGCTGGGTATTGCTCCCATCCTCTATTTGGAGTGGAGGCACGGGGGGGGGAGCAGAGGAGGGACGAGGCAACAGTGGAGGCACGGGGGGGAGCAGAGGAGGGACGAGGCAACAGTGGAGGCACCGGGAGTGGCAGTGGAGGAACAAAGGTGGCAGGGACGGTACGGGGCAGCAGCAGAGGCAAGGGGGCAGAGGAGGAATGGGGCAGCAGCGGAGGTACAAGGGGTGGCAGCAGCGGAGGTACAAGGGGTGGCAGCGGAGGAATACAGTCACAGCAGTCTCTCCTCCCCGCTGGTGCTAGCTGCAGTGGTCTATGTCCCCGCTGCCGACACAGGCAGGGATTGAAAGGGACACAGACCACTGCAGCCAGCACCAGCAGGGAGGAGAACGAAGGAGCAGACGGCAAATAAACAAATCGACTAATCAATGATGAGAATCGTTGCCAACTATTCTCATTATAGATTCTAATTGATTTAATCGATTAGTTGTTGCAGCCGTACTCACATACCAGGAAGTAGTCTATTTCTCGAGGAGGTCATGTAAGATGTGTGCCCAGCATTACAGTTGCTCGTGTATCAGCTGGCTGACCTCCCACATGTGTTCTCAGGTTATGAGATGAGTCTGGCCATACATGTGTAGTTTTCTCTTGCGTGCTGAACAAGAGAAATCAATTGATTCCCCCGCCCATGCTATACAGTGTGGATGGAGGAATCTACACTCCTAGCTATTGTATTCAGACAGCAGGGACACCCATGGCTGCCTCAAAACCTGGACAGTGACTCTATCTGATAGGATGCCGTCTCTGTTCGAATTTTGGCCGATGCAGCAAGACGAGTATCAGATGAGTGAGATCTGTAGTTGCCTCTTCCTGGTCTGTTGTGAACACTGAAGGAAATGGTTTTGGGGTTAATCCTTCTTCCCACTGATGAGCTTTGTTAGTCTGAAGACTGGTGGACATGAAATCAAAACATATCGCTTGCAGCCTCCCAGGTAATGCCGGTTGGCACAGAAGGACAGACCCGTTCTGTAACCTGCTGACTGTGCTCCCATTAAACAGCGGGGCACAAAGCCAACCATATTACTCCACCCGGAGGATACACAACCGCACCCCGGACACCTCCTACATCACTATATAGAGCACCGCGGCCGGTTCACCCGGCTCTTCATTTCCTTGTACAGATCCTGTCTGCTGGGTACACAATGGCTGTTTTGTACTTGGGATGTCATGCTGGGGTGTCTGATGTCATTGTGCTTAAAGCCCAACTCCAGCAAAGAAGGGTTAGAGTGTCTGCTGGGTCTTTATTGACATCTGTGTCGTTATTAGAGAGAGGACTTCCCAGGTCCTGTCACTACAGGGAGTGATGTGAAATTTCTCCTGCTACTACAGAAAGCAGGGTCATCCCTATAATGAACCAGTCTGAGGCAATTGCCTCTTGTGATATCTCATTTGGGGGGGTGGCAGGTGTGTTGGGGGGGCTTTAGAGGGGCGACCACAGCATCCCATGTTGCTAACAGCTCTTCTTGACCTGCTCACTGTCATCATCGGACGCCAGGGAGCTGAGCAGGACACTCTTGATGGTGAGCAGCAGCAGCACAACTGGTCCCCCAAATCCCCCCCTTCCATGGGATATTCAGCAGCAGCATCCAAAACCCCCACCCCTTCCCCCCTGCCTCAAGTGTTTTACAGGATCCCCCCGTTCTGGATCCTGTGCGGCTCTGTGCTGAGCAGCTTCCCCTCTGCTCTGGAATCTCAAGGGGTCACTCGCTTGACACAGCATCCATTCAGGGAACGCCTCGTATTTTTATAAATACTAGGCATTCTTTGATTGACCTCTGTGCTAAGTGACCTCCTGGGTCTATAGAGCAGAGGGGAAGAAGCTCAGCACAGCGCCCTACAGGTCCCGGAACTTCTCAGCCAGCACTGTAGAAGCTCCTCGTGGCCCTTCCAGGTGTAAAATATGTACAAGCGGGACCTATGCAGGTATACATAAATATTTATACCTGGAGTTCAGCTTTATATTTAAAGGGCAAACAAAATAGAGGCTCAGGATGTTTAGAATAATGAATAGAATGACTTATATTTTGGCATATAAAATCATTCACATACATTATATGAAGGTAAGCTGTGCGTGGCCAGAGTTCTGCCTTCATTTGTACAGTACACAAGATAACATAGATACATAGTGTTACCTGATTAACTAATATCGACTGAACGTTTATTGTTCTTTAATGTTTCAGAGGGAGATTTATCCTCCAGAAAAGGAAGACGTGGTAAGTAAATACAGATGTCTATACTCATTGTGCAGCGCGGTGAGCCAGAAGCTGACATATTAATCACGATGGTGCAGACAGCTGCTGGTGCTGTGCCGGTCTCTCCATAAATCCATAAATGTCTGTAAGGAAAATGATTGTTGTTACCAGTAGCCGGGGCCGGTGCTAGACTATTTTGCTCCCTAGGCAAGACCAGCTATTTGCACCATATCCCCCCCCCCAGCTGCTAGCTGCATCCTGCCCCAGTAGACTGG
>NW_017308338.1:7443-32489 GCF_000935625.1 Nanorana parkeri | reverse complement strand
TGCCCCCCAGGCAAGCCCCCGTTTTTGCCCCATATCCCCCCCCCCAGCTGCTAGCTGCATCCTGCCCCAGTAGACTGGCTAGCTCCATCCCTCTGAACCTCCTGATTTCTCTCCCACAGACCAGCTAGCCCCATTCTCCCCAACACGCTGGCTAGCACACAGGGTCCATCTCCCCTCCATGGTGTCCCCGGCCCTTCCATAACACAAAGGGTCCATGTCTTTCCATCCCATCCCTTCCATAGCACACAGGGTCCATGCTTTCCCCAGCCCTTCCATAACACAGAGGTTCCATGTCCCCTCCATGGTATCCCCAGCCCTTCCATAACACAGAGGTTCCATGTCCCCTCCATGGTATCCCCAGCCCTTCCATAACACAGAGGTTCCATGTCCCCTCCATGGTATCCCCAGCCCTTCCATAACACAGAGGTTCCATGTCCCCTCCATGGTATCCCCAGCCCTTCCATAACACAGAGGTTCCATGTCCCCTCCATGGTATCCCCAGCCCTTCCATAACACAGAGGTTCCATGTCCCCTCCATGGTATCCCCAGCCCTTCCATAACACAGAGGTTCCATGTCCCCTCCATGGTATCCCCAGCCCTTCCATAACACAGAGGTTCCATGTCCCCTCCATGGTATCCCCAGCCCTTCCATAACACAGAGGTTCCATGTCCCCTCCATGGTATCCCCAGCCCTTCCATAACACAGAGGTTCCATGTCCCCTCCATGGTATCCCCAGCCCTTCCATAACACAGAGGTTCCATGTCCCCTCCATGGTATCCCCAGCCCTTCCATAACACAGAGGTTCCATGTCCCCTCCATGGTATCCCCAGCCCTTCCATAACACAGAGGTTCCATGTCCCCTCCATGGTATCCCCAGCCCTTCCATAACACAGAGGTTCCATGTCCCCTCCATGGTATCCCCAGCCCTTCCATAACACAGAGGTTCCATGTCCCCTCCATGGTATCCCCAGCCCTTCCATAACACAGAGGTTCCATGTCCCCTCCATGGTATCCCCAGCCCTTCCATAACACAGAGGTTCCATGTCCCCTCCATGGTATCCCCAGCCCTTCCATAACACAGAGGTTCCATGTCCCCTCCATGGTATCCCCAGCCCTTCCATAACACAGAGGTTCCATGTCCCCTCCATGGTATCCCCAGCCCTTCCATAACACAGAGGTTCCATGTCCCCTCCATGGTATCCCCAGCCCTTCCATAACACAGAGGTTCCATGTCCCCTCCATGGTATCCCCAGCCCTTCCATAACACAGAGGTTCCATGTCCCCTCCATGGTATCCCCAGCCCTTCCATAACACAGAGGTTCCATGTCCCCTCCATGGTGTCCCCAGCCCTTCCATAAGACAGAGGTTCCATGCCCCCTCCATGGTGTCCCCAGCCCTTCCATAGCACATAGGGTCCATGTACATCCCAGCCCTTCGCATAGCACACCGGGTCCATGCCATCCCCAGCCCTTCCATAGCACAGAGCATCCATGTCCCCTCCATGGTGTCCCCAGCCCTTCCATAGCACACAGGGTCCATGCCCCCTACATACCATCCTTTCCGTAGCACACGGGGTCCATGTCCCCCTCTCCTCCTTGCCGTCTACAATCTCAATACAAATGAGTAAACTAAACATGAGATTGTAGTCCATCCCGGGAACGAGCTTGGAGCGGTGACTACTTTACAACACACACAGAGACCATGGGGAACAGAAGTAGCCCCCCTCCAGAAGGCAGGACAGTGTCAGAGATGATTGGAGGATCTACAGCCGAGTGATACACAAATAAGAGACATTTGTTGTTCATAGTTAAGGCACCTGAATTATTTTTTTTAAGATTTAACTCCTGAGTTTAGTGTCACTTTAACATGCACATTGTTTAGATCCTTGGTTCTCAACTGGTGGGTCGTGACCCCGTGTTCAGTGGGTCGTCGCATTGCTTTCCACTTTTCTAGGTGAGAGGCTCCTCTGCCTCCCCCTAGCGCAGCACTGTCAGTTCTCGTGCCAAGCAGCCATTCAAAATATGCTGCCCAGTGCCGAGTGTCAGCTTGATGTGGGACGGGGCTATGGCCGTGAGGGAGCTCCATCCATACGTGCATTGCTTACAGCTCCTTCACTTGTCCTATAGAGGTGACATCACATTCTGGTTCCCGGCACCTCTACAGGGCACGCAAGGGCGCTGTACAAGTAGAGCACATATGAATGGATGTCCATTGCAGCACATGAGCTCACATTGGACCCCAGGCTGAGGATCCACTCCACTTCTCATAAGGTAGGGAGACTGGGTGGACCTTAAAAAAAAGTTTTTATTAAAGCATTTTTGGAGTGCGTATGTGTGTGAGAATGTGACTGTGGTTATGTATGTCAGTGTTTTGAGGGTCCATTCACAGTACGATTAACGCACTGTACCACGCAATCGCACCTACCGTGCATTCTGGCGTGAGAGGTGTGTTGCGTTACCATTCATTTGAATGGCACCCCATACGCACCTCCCACCCACAGTTTGTACACCCGCACCAGAACTCGTGATGCCCTAAAGCCGTGCGTTCCATTCCAGTGCGACTTGAGTCGCGACTTAATGACCGAGGACAAATGTGGGTCCTGAGGTTACACAGGTTGAGAACTGCTGCTTTAGACTATGTAAAAAAAGTTCTCTCTTTTACATTAAAATGAGTATAAATTCCCTTTAATTTGAGGCATATAGATATTTATATGTTAAGTCCTTGCTTTGTAGAAATGTCCTGCTTTTCCATATATATAGAAGCAGAATGAATATATTGGTCACACCAGTAACGTCCTCCCCATTTTGTCTTGCAGAAGAAGCAGTTGCAAGACGCGAGAGAGGCAGCAAGACGGAAAAGAGAAGAGCTGTACATGCAGGATTAGAGAGCGTCCAGCAGAGGGCGCCGCTCCCTCATACCTGTCCTCATATTGCACTCTGCCCCAGCGTGCTGTGTACACTATGTAACATTGTACGTGGCTCCATGTATAGTTCTCTTCAGTAAAGATTTTCTTTTGTAAATATTTCTTGTGTCTCGCAGAATATCTGTAATTGAGTTGGAGGATTACAATAGTGCAAGAAGAATGTAGACAGATACAGGGGACATAGGATATCAAAGACAATGGTAATTGGGGTACAGCTAAGCGCCTGTTCACCCCGGACTGTTTTCTTTTATAGTTCCCAATTGTTTAAAAAAAACAAAACAAAAATCACAAACTTACCCTTGCACTGGAGCTGCCCCTGCACTGCAAGGGGTTATGTCAGGGGTGGGCAAAATCCGGCCCTCCAGCTGTGGTGAAGCTACAAATCCCATTATGCATCTGTCTCTGGGAGTCATGCCCGTGGCTGTGAGAATCTTGCAATGCCTTATGGGATTTGTGGTTCCACAACAGCTGGAGGGCCACCCCTGCGTTAAGTGCTTGTTTTGTCTAGGGGGCTCTAATAAAGCAGTTTTACTCGCCTGATCCTCAGTCAGCGCTCTCCTCTCTCCCCCTTCACTTCGGCTATGGACCGTCCCTTGGTGTCCTCACATCTAATGCAGGTGAATGGACCTGTATAAGATGTGATGACATCAGTGGGCTGCTGGAGCCCAGGGGAGAAGAGGCTGCGGGGACCGGTGTAGCAGTGACTGGAGGGATCCGGCAGGACCGAGGATCAGGTAAGTATATCTGCTTTATTTGAGCCACCCCCCCCTAGACAAAATGAGCACTAACCCTGGCAGTGCGGGGCAGCCCCACTTCAAGGGTAAGTCTGTTATTTCCTCTTTATAGCCGAATCAATGTATTTATAAAACAGACAATAGACAAGTTCTGAGAAAAAACATACAATTTTTCTAAGACTTGTAGGACTTTATGGTGGTGACCGGTAACTTTTAATAGGCTGATTGTTTCCCAGGTAAGTCGTATTTTTTTTTCTGGCACATAATATTCTATTCGGCCCTTGGTCTCTCCAGTTTGGTCTTGTTCCTCCTAGGTTTGTATCTGTTGGTCTTTCTCTCCTCTGTTGTCTATTTTTTTTTTTTCCTCCTTCCCAGAAGAGGCGGAGCTGTTATAGCAGCAAAGGGCGGAGCCAACCCAATACTGAACCCTACGGACTAAGACTGGGATGCCATTAACGTTTATGTGTGTGTAAAGGCGTCCCAATACTTCTGGCAATATAGTGTATGTTTTATGTAACTTGCTCCGCCTCCTGTCTACCTGTTACTTTTAGCCACTTTATACAAAAGAATCTTCTCCCATTTCAAAGGCAGGAAAGTTACGTGAGAAGGTCTTTGTCTTTCTGGTTTAGCTCTGTTTTAATTCATTCTCTGTGTTGTCTTCATAATCTTCACATACTTCCTCCTCCCATCAACACAGATCTACAGGTTCATCTTATCCTCATTCAGGCTGCCACGAGAGATCTCATTCTCCTTCCTGATATTGCTCCTCATCTTCCCATTGGTCAAGCCATCAAGGGGACTGTTGTTGGTCCTCCATACAGAAAGTCATCCCAGATTAAATAACCCGTCAAGGACTTTTCAGTTTCGTTCATTGAAGGACACAGTGGAGATCTTGATTTCTGTGCTGATGGGTTATACCGCCACTTGCGGGAGTAGGACGCTAGGCACAAATATAGGATTTTTTTGTACTCGCCGTAAAATCCTTTTCTCTGCGTTCATTGAAGGACACAGCACGCTCCCTACTTCAGGTCTATTTGTAGCTTAGTTCTACTGCTTTGTGACTAACTGAGCTGCCTTGGATGGGGGTGTGGTCACCAGCAGGATCCGCCTCCAGAGCCAAGCTTCTTTTTTTTGTGCCTAGCGTCCTACTCCTGCAGGTGGCGGTATAACCCATCAGTACAAAAATCCTGATCTCCGCTGTGTCCTTCAATGAACGTAGAGAAAAGGATTTTGCAGCGCGTACAAAAAATCCTATTTTTACAGAGGATCTGAAGGTTTTTTTTATCATCCTTCAGGCTGCCTCATGAGATCTAATTTCCTGATATTGCTCCTCGTCTTCCCATTGGTCAAGCCATCATCCAGGGCTGTAGCTACCATGGGGCGAGTGAGGCACTCACTTCAGGCGCAGCTAAGAGGGGGGCGCAGTCAGGGCCCCGGCCTGGCCTCGCCCCTGTTACCATGGTGAGCACAGGGCGCCATTGGCAACAGGGGTGCCAGGCCAACACAGCCGCGGCTTGGCAGGGAGAAAAGGTCCAGCTTCTCCTTGGATCCCTGCTGCTCTCCCCCCACCTGTATGGGCAGAGGGGCATGCGTGCCGCCATCCTGGAGGCGGGGCACATGATGTCACATACCGCACGCGTCTGTTGGGGGGCAACATTTTCTGTTTGTTGCCTCGGGTGCAAAAAGGCGCTAGCTACGGCTCTGCCATCATCACATCAGACCACAAGGGGACTGCTGTTGCTCCTCCATAAAGAATGTTCTCCCAGATTAAATAACCCGTCAAGCATTTGTTAAAGAAGCCTCAACCAATCAGATAACAGATAATCTATACATTACGAGGGGGGGTTTATCAAAACTGGAGCAGGCAAAATCTGGAGCAGCTGTGCACGGCAACCAATCACCTTCTATCTTTCATTTTCAGAACTTAACTGAGCAAACTGAGAAGAGAAGCTGATTGGTTGCCATGGGCAACTGCTCCAGATTCTTCTGCTCCAGTGTTGATACATTCATCCCTATGCCTGTTATCTGCCAAGAAGCCAAAGAAGGTATCAACAAGTATAATTCCGGCATGTTACTAGCCCCTTCTTTGGTTATACCTTCCTTGACACGCTAGGATTTTTGAGGAAAGCGAGGAGCCAGGAACCATTGGTTTGTCTTTTTGCTCAGTTTCCCATATATAGCAGCTTCTTATCATGACTGAAAAAAAAGAGGTGGATCATAAACCTTCCCTTCACAATTGTCTCTCAAAATGATACTCCCTGTGGGAGGAGAAGGCCCAATCTCTCGATACATGCTTTGTCTCAGGATTCAACAGCATGCCTGAAGGCGAAATATGATAGTGCTATGCTCTCTTTAGCTGACCCATACTTCTCTGGGAATCCTTTGTCATATATAAAAGTTCATCTAAAGCCAGATCTTCTGGTTGTATGGGTAATGTGGTTGTATGTAATATGGGTCAGGAAGGTGCTCCAGAAAGTAACGAGTAGGGGCTTGTATTGTGCTATGCTATCATTAGCTGGCGCATAACTATCTGGGATTCCTTTGCATGTGATAAAGTTCATCTAAAACCATTTGTTTGTTGTTATATGGCTGTAATATGGATCAGAAAAGGGCTCAAGGAAGTAAGAAGTATTGGCTTGTATTGTACTATGCTATAAGCTGACCCATAACTCTCTGGGAATCCTTTGTCATATATGAACTGCTGAACTATGTCCTGCAAGTGAGCGCTCAGCCTTGCTAACTTAGTGCTCGCAGCGCAAGTGAATGTGGATGCAGAGTGTCGAGTGTGACGGAGAAGGTGGGGGACAGAGCACCAGCAGCCATTTTAACCGTGGGCACACCTGGGAGCGAAGGAGGTGCCTGAATCCCCATGGAGGAAATCAATTCAGTATGGGAACCTGCAATTTAATGTTTTGGTGGACTAGCACACTAAATATTCATTAAACAATTATATTTGTTAGTCAAAAATATTATCCTCCGCCATTTTTTTTAGTACTGTGCAGTCGAAGCGTTTAGTGAAGCTGCGGCAGCCGAAGGGAAGTGGGGCAGGACAGCTACTCAGCGATTGGCTAAGGAACTGAACGTGCCTCACAGACGATGCCCTTAGTAAAGATGGTGGCTCAGGAGAGAAGAGGCACTTAAGAAGTTTGCCAGAATGAGAGTTCTTGTTACCCTGTGTGGAAATGTGAGTGTGCTTTTCTACAATTAACATTAACATTTTTATTGTGTCTCATTTACATTTCCATGATCAGGGATGGGGCTCCCCTTTAAGCGACGCAAAAAGAAGAAACCATAGCGACCCCCATGCATTTCCGTCTAGGGGGACCTGTCATTTGTATTTCCCGCTGGTTACGTCACCAAAACCCAGCCAATAATATCTGTAAACATCGCTGTGCCCGCCCTTAGCAACTCACTACCTCCTCCGCAACGTCCACAGCAACCAGCACCTCGCACAACCTACGAAGCCAATTTGACAAAGCCCCACCCCCGTCCTTATTTTTCAGCCAATCGACGAAGCTTTTCCCCTTCCAGGCCACGCCCCGCACCACCCGGGGACGGTCTAAGCAAATAGCACGCGTCATTGGGTCTTCGCGGTCGCCTCCCAGCAACCAGCAGCCCCGCCCCTTGACAACGCGTTTCCCTTCACAATTGTCTCTCAAAATGATACTCCCTGTGGGAGGAGAAGGCCCAATCTCTCGATACATGCTTTGTCTCAGGATTCAACAGCATGCCTGAAGGCGAAATATGATAGTGCTATGCTCTCTTTAGCTGACCCATACTTCTCTGGGAATCCTTTGTCATATATAAAAGTTCATCTAAAGCCAGATCTTCTGGTTGTATGGGTAATGTGGTTGTATGTAATATGGGTCAGGAAGGTGCTCCAGAAAGTAACGAGTAGGGGCTTGTATTGTGCTATGCTATCATTAGCTGGCGCATAACTATCTGGGATTCCTTTGCATGTGATAAAGTTCATCTAAAACCATTTGTTTGTTGTTATATGGCTGTAATATGGATCAGAAAAGGGCTCAAGGAAGTAAGAAGTATTGGCTTGTATTGTACTATGCTATAAGCTGACCCATAACTCTCTGGGAATCCTTTGTCATATATGAACTGCTGAACTATGTCCTGCAAGTGAGCGCTCAGCCTTGCTAACTTAGTGCTCGCAGCGCAAGTGAATGTGGATGCAGAGTGTCGAGTGTGACGGAGAAGGTGGGGGACAGAGCACCAGCAGCCATTTTAACCGTGGGCACACCTGGGAGCGAAGGAGGTGCCTGAATCCCCATGGAGGAAATCAATTCAGTATGGGAACCTGCAATTTAATGTTTTGGTGGACTAGCACACTAAATATTCATTAAACAATTATATTTGTTAGTCAAAAATATTATCCTCCGCCATTTTTTTTAGTACTGTGCAGTCGAAGCGTTTAGTGAAGCTGCGGCAGCCGAAGGGAAGTGGGGCAGGACAGCTACTCAGCGATTGGCTAAGGAACTGAACGTGCCTCACAGACGATGCCCTTAGTAAAGATGGTGGCTCAGGAGAGAAGAGGCACTTAAGAAGTTTGCCAGAATGAGAGTTCTTGTTACCCTGTGTGGAAATGTGAGTGTGCTTTTCTACAATTAACATTAACATTTTTATTGTGTCTCATTTACATTTCCATGATCAGGGATGGGGCTCCCCTTTAAGCGACGCAAAAAGAAGAAACCATAGCGACCCCCATGCATTTCCGTCTAGGGGGACCTGTCATTTGTATTTCCCGCTGGTTACGTCACCAAAACCCAGCCAATAATATCTGTAAACATCGCTGTGCCCGCCCTTAGCAACTCACTACCTCCTCCGCAACGTCCACAGCAACCAGCACCTCGCACAACCTACGAAGCCAATTTGACAAAGCCCCACCCCCGTCCTTATTTTTCAGCCAATCGACGAAGCTTTTCCCCTTCCAGGCCACGCCCCGCACCACCCGGGGACGGTCTAAGCAAATAGCACGCGTCATTGGGTCTTCGCGGTCGCCTCCCAGCAACCAGCAGCCCCGCCCCTTGACAACGGGCTTCCTGCTAGTCCTGTGATGTCCCGACCTCCCGTGACATCACCACGCGGAAGTGTCCAACGATTCGGGGGGACCGTTGTCGCTGGCGGAGGCAGTAGCGGCGGCGGGATTAAGACGAGATGGCTCCGACTGGGCTGAAGGCGGTGGTCGAGGAGAGTAAGTGCTGTCGTCTCGTGCTCTGTGTGTGCTGGTCCTGGCATAGAACCTGTCAGAATGTAGTGCCAGGTCATTCCGTGGGCAGTGACGTCAGGGGTGGAAACAGGAAGTGGCATTTCCTCTGGGTGAATTGGGGAAAACACACACTGCTGAGGTAATAGGGCTGAAGATGTGACGTCTGCAGTGCTGCATGGCTGTGCATTGAACCACATTGGATGAGCGAGCAAACCTTTGGTGTTCCAAGTGTGTCTGGAGCCTCCTGAGTACGCTGCTGAGGCACCGATGTGTTCTTCCCCATTGCCTTTTCATTGGAGGTGCATCAAAGCGCATGTCGGCGTGCATTAATGTGCATTGGTGCGTTTTTTATTTGCATCGCAATGCATTGTATTGAACGCCAACGTGTTTCATAACATAACGCGCCCTCTGGGCCCGTCCACATCTAATTAGGACCCCTGTCAGGTTTTTATTGCTGTCTGTGTCCCCATCAGGGAGATTCTCCCTTCTTGGTGACCGTTGTAACTGATGCATCTGTCTCTGGGAGCCATGCCTGTGAGGATCCTGCAATGCCTCATGGGACTTGTAGTTATTATTATTACATAGTATTTATATAGCGCCAACAGTTTGCGCAGCGCTTTACAATATTAGGAAGACATTACAATACAATTTGGGGGATGGAAGCCAGTGGAGGGATTGGCAGAGGAGGGCGGAGGATGGAAGCCGGTGGAGGGATCGGCAGAGGAGGGATGCAGACACTGAGCGGTTGGTAAGGTGAATGAGTCTGGCAGCTGCATAGTTTCACCGCAGCTGGGGGGGCGGAGTTTGCCTACCCCTGAAGTAGATGATGTCATCACAGGAGGTCCACATGAAGGATCCCATTACTATGAGCGGTCACACAGAGTGTTGTGTCGCCGATCGCTTGAAGAGCTTTTTTTTTTTTATGACTTCAGACGGATCTGGCGCAGCATGTCGGCATTTTTTTTGCCAATTGCTTGTTACTAGGAATGCACCAATACTAGTGTCGGTACGGAGTATTTGGGCAAGTACTTGTCCAAATGCGCGGATACCTATCCTAATACCGGAACTTCCGGCCAGAGGAAGATCTCCCTCTGACCGGCAGTGCCGCGCGGGAACATGGAGCCGGCTTCCCGGCCAATCAGGAAGCCACGCAGCGGGTTACGATGTGCCGCCCGGCTTCCTGATTGGCTAGAAAGCCGGCTTCACTTGTTGCAAGGCAGCCTGACTTCCTGACAAATCAAGAAGCCGGGCGGCACGTCATGACCTGGCTTCCTGATTGGTCAAGAAGCCAGGCCGCCTTGCAACAAGTGAAGCCGGCTTCCTAGCCAATCAGGAAGCCGGACGGCCCATCATGAACAGCCGCCCGGCTTCCTGATAATCTGGGCCCGCGGATGCTGGTATGAGTATTCGGTATCGGCAAGTACTTGGAAAAAAAAGGTACTCGATACCGAAAAACCGGCATTGATTCATCCCGACTTGTTACCCACCTGAAGGGGGCGTCGCAGTGTGAATAGGGCAACAGTTGTTTTCTACGCACCCTGGCGGTGACGTTTATCAAGTGCAGAATATACCAAAAACCAGTCACATGGTATGGATGGGCCCCTCAGGGTCACGCTCTGTGTCCGTAGAGTTGCCTCTCTGCCGGCCGTCTCTTTTAACAACATTCCCTGCATGCTTTGCGGCTTCTCCTCCGCTCGTTCCTTTGGTCTACTTTTGATTTCTAAGGACTACATATCCCACAGCACCTTGCTGCCTGCAAGCAGTGATGAGGTGGCTCCTGTAGTTCAGAAGGCAGGCTCTGGGAAATGGTGACACAGCAGTTCATATTCGCTACGGGTTACTACATTCAACTCACTACGGGTCACTGCTCACCACAGGACAGATAGACAAATCTCCCACCGTGGCTAGTGTATTCTTACAGCTCATGTCTGCTGCTGTCAGAATACCTGAACAGTTATTGCAGCTGATTGGCTGCAGTCGCTGGCTGTTCTTTTTGAATTTTTCACCCGACTCCTTTTGAGTTTGTTGTAGATTGAAGGATGTCGGGCAGGAGGGTACCAACAGGGACACCCAGGGAGCAAATCTCTCTCCGTGTATGACCAGATTGGGATGAGCGCTGGTAGGTGACGTCGTCTCTGATGATGAGGATCTCTGGATGCTGGGCGAGCTGGGAACGGGCCGGGTCAGTAACTTGCAGGTAGCACAGTACAGAATCAGCAGGCAGTGGCAGCGCCAGGAACGGCCGGGTCAGTAACTTGCAGGCAGTTTGGTACAGAATCAGCTAGCAGAGGCAGCGCCAGGAACGGGCAGGGTCAGTAACTTGCAGGCAGTATGGCACAGAATCAGCTAGCAGAGGCAGCACCAGGAACGGGCCGGGTCAGTATCTTGCAGGCAGTATGGTACAGAATCAGCTAGCAGAGGCAGCACCAGGAACGGGCCGGGTCAGTAACTTGCAGGCAGTATGGTACAGAATCAGCTAGCAGAGGCAGCGCCAGGAACGGGCCGGGTCAGTAACTTGCAGGCAGTATGGTACAGAATCAGCAGGCAGAGCCAGCGCCAGGAACGGGCCGGGTCAGTAACTTGCAGGCAGTATGGAACAGAATCAGCAGGCAGAGGCAGCGCCAGGAACAGGCCGGGTCAGTAACTTGCAGGCAGTATGGAACAGAATCAGCTAGCAGAGGCAGCCTCGGGAACGGGCCGGGTCAGTAACTTGCAGGTAGCACAGTACAGAATAAGCTAGCAGAGGCAGCGCCAGGAACGGGTTGGGTCAGTAACTTGCAGGCAGAGGCAGGGCCAGGAACGGGCCGGGTCAGTAACTTGCAGGCAGAGGCAGGGCCAGGAACGGGCCGGGTCAGTAACTTGCAGGTAGCGTGGTACAGAATCAAGTTGTTGCAATGACAAATGTTTTGGCATTCTCATGTTTATTTCTTGTGTTTGTTTTGGTGACACAAAAAAGTGGAGGAAAAAAAAGCCAAAGCTGACGCATTCCACGCAAAACTCCAAAAATGGACTGGACAGAATTATTGGCACCGTCTCCAAATCACAAGAAATAATTGCATTCCAAGTCTTTGTGGAGAAGCACAGACAATCTGGCGGTTACAAGTCCATCTCCAGAGATCTTCATGTTCCTGTGTCCTCTGTGCGCAACATTGCCAGGAAGTTTCCAGCCCTCGGCACCGGCGCTGATCTCCCCGGACGTGGAGGAAAGAGAACAATTCATCAAAGATTGTAACGAAGGATTGTTGGAATGGCGGATAAAGACCCGACATCAACTTCCAGACACATCCAAGCCGACCTTCAGGCACCGGGTACAACTGTGTCACCTCGCACTATACGTCACCATCTGAATGATCGGAGACCCAGGAGGACCCCACTGCTGACACCGAAACATCAAAAAGCCAAAACTTACCTGAGAAGCCAAAATCCTTCTGGGAGAATGTGCTGAGGACAGACGAAAGAAAATGACAGCTTTGTGGTGCAGCCCATCATCCTACTTCAATCCAGTCCCTCCAGTCACAGATGGTGGGGGGGTCACTGATGTTTTGGGGTCGCTCTGCTGCTTCAGGCGCTGGATGTCTTGTCTGTGTGCACTGCATTATGAAATCTGAAGACTACCAAAGATTTCTGGGGTGCAATGTGGGGCCCAGTGTCAGAAAGTTGGGTCTCCGTCAGAGGTCACGGGTCTTACAGCAGGACAATGACCCAAAGCACACGTCACAAAGCCCCCAGAAATGGTTTCAGACAAAGTGCTGGAGAGTACTGGACCAGCCAGCAATGAGTCCAGATCTGAATCCCATAGAGCTCCTGTGGAGGGAAACGGAACCTTCCGATCTGAGAGACCCGGAGCAGTTGGCGGAAGACGAGCACTCCAAAATCCCTGCAGAGAGGTGTAAGAACTCATTGATGGTTACAGGAAGTCATTGATTTCACTTATTTGTGTCCAAGGGCTGTGCTACCAAATATTCATTGAGGGTGTCAATAATTTTGTCCAGTCCATTTTTGGAGTTTTGCGTGGAATGCGTCAGATTTGGGGGTTTTTTTTTTTTCTCCACTTTTTTGTGTCACCGATACAAACAGAATAAATAAACATGAGAATGCCGAAACATTTGTAATTACAACATGGTGCATTATCTGACAGAAACGCAGGGGTGCCAATATTTTTGGCCGTGTGTGTGTGTGTATATTAATCATTTTTATTTATTTTTAAGTTCTGCTATGTGATTGGGTAAGACATATAAAGTCGGTGTTCTCCCAATTTGGCTGCAGAAGTGGAAATACACTTTAAGGGTGATAGATACCCGGGGAGATCTGGTCATCGTGTGTCTGGTGTCTGTGTATACAGAGAGCGGAATACAAAAACAAAAATAGAGAAATGGGGCTTTAAAAGTGTCCTCAAATGCAAGGAGACCCAGTTCAAAATGACATGTCGTTTATTGTCTAAAAATATATTCTTTATTAAAATAAAGATGACAGATTAGTGATATCATTAGATGGTACAAAACCTCCCGGGATCACATATAGATACATACTGTGTATATAACAATAACTTATTAACATTTATCTCCTTAAATATCTCTTTTATATAATTGCATAAATAAATTTATCCATAATGTTGAGTAGATCTATAATGTGTCCAGTTTTCGACATGTTTCGCTCAAGGCTTCATCAGGAAAATATCGAGGTGCCTATAATAATCATAAGGATCTAGTAATCAATACATCAATATTTGTACGTTCCCAAAATATTATTATATATTTAAAATTAAAGTTCCACATTACACCAAAAGATCAATTATAGATAAATACCATTAATGGAATCTCTGTCCTACTGACATGCGTCCCTACTGCCGGAGAGCCAACCCAAAACCACTCTGGAAGTAGGGGACCATGCGGGCCAACGAATGGGGAAGGAGGTACGCCTGTCCATGATGTGTCCTTCAAACAGTTACTGGATGCGTTCTGAAAGTCATAAAAATATATATATGGTTGGAAAGACAGTAAATCCAAAACTGCCATTGCTCTCGCATTGATTACTTGATATTTATACAGTGGGCTAATTATTATCATATCCGGGCCCCATAGCGGCCGCCTGGGTCGCTATGGCTATTGTTACGCCACTGATACAGGGGTATCAAAGTATATTCCTTCAATTAGAGGCCATAGGGACATGCAATGAAGTTGACTGAAAAGAGTCTCCTAATATACCAATATATAGGACAACATCCATGTGCAGACCGTCCCCATATGTTGTAGAAAGGGGATACGCCCAGTGAAAACTTACCCCAGGTGATGGGATTGGCTCCCAGGTGCATAGACACATCAGCCAACACAGAGACACCCATTAACCAACAAACGTCCATTAGTAAGTAAATTATACTACATTTGTACACATAAACCAATTCACAAATGGCATTGAATAAACAATTCATCAAATTATGGCCGATTATGAAGAAAGTTATGCATGGAATCAAGGGAATCACCATTTCAAAGTGCTGACGTGAAATAGGTGTAGCCAAAATAATGTGTATAGATATCATAATCATATTATACTATGTGATATTAAACCCAAGAAATGTTGATCCATCAAGTAAATGGATTCATCATGTGATTTAATTTGTTTGTGAACCCTTCAGTTTACCTACATCCCTACATATCCACAAATGCCCCTCATTCCACCCCTCCCCCCACACACAAAAAAATTAATTAATAAATAAAAAAACAAAAACAAAACGCATTTCCCTATCCAACTCAGTACTAATGCCCTGTGTTAAACACCCATGAATTATACTCCCATGCTCCATTGAGAAATCCTATATTGGAGACCATGCTAGTGGAAAATGATGACGTGAGCTTATTTGTATACCGTATTCAAAAATATATTGATCATGTGACATATTGGGTGGTTGCATTCCCTTCTTCAGCATCATATCTAATTTAATATATTTATCCCAAATGTGTGCCATATAAAATTATCCCATTTGCCTAATGTCTGGTATTGTATAAATCTTTCATATATTGTCAAAAATTACTTATATCTTATAGTTATTTAACTAGGTCTCCTGGAAATGTGTTCTGTGGTGTTTCTAGGAAAAAAATATATACAGAGAGCGATTTCCTGGATGTGTGCGTGTTTACCCAAACTAGTGAGGCGGCTCCTGCCCCTCCTGTGTGCACATGTGGAGGTGTTGTACCTGTCTGTGTACATACACAGAGAGTATGTCGGTGATCCCGCGGCCATTCTTAGGCTTGGAGCAGGGGTGGAATCTGGGAGCCAGGCTGTCCAATCCTGGAGCCAGCAGGATTTTTTAGTAGCCAGCTCCATTGCCCACAACTAGAGAACACCTCAGAAGTTGGGCGCCAGCTGTACTTTTTGAAGGAGATTTGGTGACCTGGCTCCTGGGATTTGTACAGTTGTGGCTTAGAGGGTACTGAAGGAAGCTAAACCTTGGCAGCCAATCAGGAGTCGCCTTTCAGCAGATGACAGCGGGCGGATTAATGAAAGCTCATTTCTGAGCAGTTTCTGTATTTTTGCATGTTTTTTTTTCCTGAAGAATTCATAAATAATTTAGTTTGCACCAAAAAGAGGGACAGAGAATATGGTTTTAGATCTGTACAAGGGAGGTGGGATTGGAAAAACAAAACAGAGAGCTATAGAGAGACATGGTGGAATGGAGAGCATCAGAGAGAGAGACATGGGGGAATGGAGGGAGAGAGAGAGAGACATGGGGGAATGGAGGGAGAGAGAGAGAGAGACATGGGGGAATGGAGGGAGAGAGAGAGAGACATGGGGGAATGGAGGGAGAGAGAGAGAGACATGGGGGAATGGTGAATGGAGAGCATGAGAGAGAGACGTGGGGGGAGCGAGACAGAACATAAGATGGAGAGGAAGAGAACAAAATGATACAAATGGTGAGAGGTACTGTCTCCCTCTATAAAGTAAAGCGCTGCGCACACTGTTGGCGGTGTGTGTGTGTGTGTGTGTGTATATATATCCTGTATAATGATGATTTCCATGTCTGAGGGCCGAGGGCGGCGATTGCAGCAAGTTTCACTGAGGCTTCTTTTTGTAGAAGTGGTTGATAATAGAGCGGTTGTGTTCCGGACAATAGGCCTTTCACAACAGCAAGCCAGCACAATAACTGTGAACACAATGCAAGCCAAGTCAAATTCTGCTGAGTAATGACGGTTGTACAAGATCTGCATTGACGGAGCCAGATCAGAGCGGCCTACATACAGAGGCATATTGGGAATGATTCAAACAATCAGATGAATGTCGCTATTCAGAGCACAGCCATAGCCAATCTCTGCATAAAGAAGAACTCCAGGCAGAAAAACTTAACCCTTACAATGGGGCTACCCCAGCACTGCACGGGTTTTCTTCTGCCCGGAAGCAGATGTGGCTTCTCAGATGTTAGAAACAAACTACTTTGATGTGATGAAAAAAAAAAATATATATATATATAGTTCCGTCATTCAGCTTCATGCTCCCATCCTTTATTAAATGTTTAAAAAAAAAGAACCGCTTACATCACAAGATCTGCTAACACGTTTCAGCCTCACATGGCCTTAGTCGTAGCTATGACTAAGGCCATGTGTGGCTGAAACGCATTTGTGTGTTTTTTTGATGTGAGCTGTTCTTTTTGATATTTGATAAAAGATGGGAGTACCAACAGTTTGCGCAGCGCTTTACAATATAAGGAGGACAGTACAGTTACAATATAAATCAAGACAATATTATAAGGAGGGCCCTGCCTGTGAGAGCACACTTTTTGTATGTACAGTATACTATTTACCTGTAAAAGACATACAGAAGCCCTGAGACTGCTGCTGGGTGCCGAGGAACGCAGAAGTGATGTAATATACATCACTTCCTGCATTCAGAGACCGGGGAGGAGAGCGGAGGGAGATCGCGTACTGATCTCCCTCCGTTCTCAGTGCACGGAGCCTCAGTGACCGTCCCGGATCAGACGCCTGGGATCGCGGGTACAGCGAGAAGAGGTAAGGAGGGGGCGCACAGAGACATGCAGCATACAAGCGATTGGATGTGATGCCAGCAGACTCCCACACAATGCACACCAACACACTTCTATGGGGTAAGCAGGACACAAGGGGGGGGGTCATTTGCCCCAACATACACTGGCCCAATTCCGTCCGCACATAATTCTCGCCACTAGAGGGAGCCAATGAGCCTAGGACGTTTCTCCGCTCCTTGGCTCCCTCTAGTGGCGGTAATGTCGTGCGAATGGCATTCATCCAGCATATGTTGGGCAGATGATTTATAAATCATCCTCTTAGAGTACAATTGTTTTTTATGTGTCCTTAGATCAGGGGTGGGCAACTCCGACCCTCCAGCTGTGCTTTAACTACAAATTCCATCATTCCTCTGCTTCTGGGAGTGCCTGTAACGGTCAGTCTTGCAGTGCCTCATGGGAGTTGTGGTTCCACCACAGATGGAGGGCCGGAGTTGCCCACCCCGCCGAAAAGGGGCCATACACCTTACAACCATCGCACGACTTTCGTTGTGCGATGGTTGTAAGGTGATTCAAATTTTGTACGACCCGCACATCATGGACAGGCAGATCGTACTTGCGTACTCCGCTGAGGGGAGGGCTTGCAGATGATTGCAGTGGTGAGCGGGCAGTGTGCGCTTGCACACCTCGGGTCATGCGGCTTTCGTCTTTGCGCTACCAACCCGCTGAAAATCGCCTTTTCGAGCGTGCTCGTTATACGAAAGTCGTGTGACCGTACAGTAAATGCGGTCGCACGCTGCCCATACACCGTTACGATTATCGGATGAAACTTTCTGTCCAATGATCGAACCGTCGTACGATTTTCGTACGACGGCCCCATCCTGCCCCAATTATCGAAAGGTTCAATCAGCGGCAGATAAAAAAAAAAATAACACCTGGACGACTTGCGGTAATTGACGGCAATTATTTTCGTTTTGCGCATGCGCAGTGTTAATCGTACGGCAAACATCATACGATCGACCAAAGTTTTCAAACATGGTTGACCGTCAAAAGTTGTACGATTGTACAGTACTGTCGGTCGGGCACTCTTCACACGTTGCGATTGTCGTACAATCGCGGGATCAGGTGTATGGGCAGCTTAAGATTTTGTGTCTTTTTGGATCAGTTCTGATCAATGAAGTTCAACACACCGGAACCCGGCCCTACACATGAACATTGAGGAACTGTATCGGGTCTCAAAGCATTCGATTTATCGTTCAATGCGTGAAGCGCGTCCACCATCAGAACATCGGATGCGCCTTGCACTGCTAGGCCGCAGCCGTTGGTCATTAGCTGTTACATGTAAACTGTCAGTTCTGGGGCCCGGCGCTTATCTCTCCAACGTTACTCTATCACAGGATTTCCTACCAGTGTCACACGCCCAGCCTCACAGCTACAGGCTTCCTCTTTTTATTTTGCTTGCCTCACACATAGATATTAAATCTCCCTTTTTTGTTTCATCTTGAATATTGTAGATCAGGGGTAGGCAACCTCATCACTTCAGCTGTGTTTTGAAACTATAAATCCCATCGTGCTTCTGCCCCTGGGAGTCGTGCCTGTGGCTGTCAGGGTCTTGCAGTGCTTCATGGGACTTGTAGTTCCATGACAGCTGGAGTGCCGAGGTTACCCACCCCTGATGTAGAGCCGGTCTCTTGGGTGTACTGGTCCTACTAGAAGTAGCATGCGGGGAGCCGCAAGCAGGCCAACTAATTGAAAGTCAACTAATCGATTGATGGAAAACATTGACAACGTTATTTATTTATTTTTTAGGAGAAACTCAGGACAAGGTTAAAGGAGAACAATGGGGTCAGTGTTTTTCCCCATAGTTCTCCTTACGGTAACGGGAGGACACAAACTAGCGTCCTCCCGTCACCCTAAGCTCAGTATATAGGGAGCTATAGCTCGCGGTATACTGAGACGCCGCAGCCGGAGCGGATCCCAACGTAGATGACGGGATCCGCCCAGCTGCATGAGTGACAGCTGGCTCTGCCTATCTAGAGGCAGAGCCAGCTGTACCCGCCCCCTCCCCCGTCCGTTCCGCCAGTCAGCGCTGGAGGATCGGGGAGGGGGGAATCCAGCCCCTCCCCTGTCACGGCAGAGAGCCGTGACAGGATCGAGAGGTGAGCGAACGCCCGATCTACTGAGCCGACCTGTGACAGTCTCATTGTCACAGGTCGGCTAGGACTATGAGGTGAGTGGAAATCATCTCATAGTTCTCCTTTTTAAGGCTACTGCTTATTACATTTCTAGCTGTTCCCTATAAGATGGCAGATCTTCACTGTCCAGATCCACTTTAAAACCTAAAAAACTATTTGGCCTGACTCACACCGGAGACATTTCCCTCTTTTCATGGCTGCTCTTCCTCTAAGCACGGCCGTCATTTGCCCGTGTTGTGTTATATTTGTATGTCATAGTGACTCTGTGTATATACTATTCTCGTCCTATTTTTATTATAGCGTTACTATATTAAAGTAGGAGCAGGTTCCTGATTTAATGAAGGTTCGTGATTAGGCAACAGCCGGCATTGCCTTAGAATGAAGTTTGCTCAAGACCGCTGTACTCTGTTATTAACCACTTGCTGACCGCGGTGTTACACCCCCTTCCTGTCCGGCCATTTTTGGGGGGGGGGGGGGTTTTTTGTTACTGTATAATGAAAAAAGTACCGAACATTTAGAAAAAAAAAACGTTTCCCTATATTATGATGGGAAACAATTATTATTGCCCAATTTTTTGGTAAAATATAAAAGGCGGGGTCACGTCGGGTAAATAGACACCAAACATGTCAAGCCTTAAAATTTGCGCACGCCAGCGAAATCTTAAAAAAAACTACCACACCCAAAAGTGGCCCATAAGCGACACTTTAAAAGATTTTACCGCTCATCAGTTTAGTGTTATCGGTGTTTGATGGCCCTACAATTATTGCTCTCACTGCGACGTTCGCGGTGTTACGTAAGTGTTACGTAATTGGCGCAATCGTTTTTCTTGCATGTAGGCGCACCTAACGCATTTTTGCGCATCTATGTGGGGGTGGGGGGCTTTAAAGGAGAACTATGGGGTCAGTGTTTTTCCCCATAGTTCTCCGTAGGGTAACGGGAGGACACAAACTAGCGTCCTCCCGTTACCCTAAGCTCAGTATACCGCGAGCTACAGCTCCCTATATACTGAGACGCCGGAGCGGATCCCGACGTAGATGACGGGATCCGCCCAACTGCGTGAGTGACAGCTGGCTCTGCCTATCTAGAGGCAGAGCCAGCTGTACCCGCCTCCTCCTCCGTCCGTTCGCCAGTCAGCGCTGGTGGAGAGGGGGGAATCCAGCCCCTCCCCTGTCATGGCAGAGAGCCGTGACAGGATTGAGAGGTGAGCGAACGCCGGTATGTGTTTGCTCACTTCCCGATCTACTGAGCCGACCTGTGACAGTCTCATTGTCACAGGTCGCCTCGAACTATGAGGTGAGTGAAAAGCACTCACCTCATAGTTCTCCTTTTAAAAAAAATTGTTTTTTTTTTGTGTGTGTGTAAATTTTATTTTGTGACCAATTTCTTTTTTTTTTTTTTACATTTAACTTTATCGTTATCACATAGGGGAATAAGAATCTCCCTATGTGATATCAAATTACAGTGACGGGTCCCCTTTTATGGAGACATCAGGGGTCTCTAAGACCCCTAATGTCACCTAGGGACCCCAAAGAGCATATTTAGGAGAAGAGATCTGCTTCACCAGCTTCTTCTCCTGGCTCTAAGAGCCAGAGACTGCTCAGTGACACCGGAAGTGATGTAATGCGCATCACTTCCGGGTCCAGTGATCGGAGGAGAGATCAGCGGCTAGCAGCCTGCTGATCTCCCTCCGATCTGTCAGGGGAGACCCGTCATGCCAGGCCCACACGGGGGACAGCGGAGCCCCGGGAAGTTGGCGTGGGGACACAGCGCAGCACCGAACAAGCCATCTGATGGCTGTCCAGCATTTGAATTTTTTACAATGGGCGGTCCCGAAGCGGCCCCCACCCTATTATACGCTTCTTGCCAGCGCTTCCTCCGCGTTCATAGCTGCATTTTAGCCGGCGACAATTCTCCAATGCATGTGATCTCCCTCCCTGGGTCACAAGGCCTGAGCACTGTCACATGACATCGCATAGTTTTTTTTAATTATGTTACTTTTTGATCCACAAACAGGAAGTAATGGAAATCGCTCAAATATGTGGAGAAGTCTCCTGTTAGTTGTCACCAGAACAGGTGTCCCCATTGGAAGATGTTTCCACAACTGAACATTGACAGTGTTCACCAGGCCTCGTAGAGAGGGTGAAACTCCCCAATTGCATCACTGATGGCAATGAAATTAAAGATAAGGGTTCTACACCTTCCTGAGGTTATCAACAAAATACAAATAAAAATATAGTTTTGCTTGTAGATGCAGCTTGTTAAGGAAATGCCGGACAGAATGCAGGAATCCTGGTTACACTTCACTCTGTGACATCGCACATTACATCATCAGACAATTTCTACGACATGCGATGCATCTTCAAGCATTTCTAAACCCCAAACCAAAAATGTGATCTATTGCAGCTTCACGGTCCTTAAAGGAGAACTATGGGGCGAGTGCTTTTCACTCACCTCATAGTTCTAGCCGACCCGTGACAATGAGACTGTCACAGGTCGGCTCAGTAGATCGGGAGGTGAGCGAACACTCTCGATCCTGTCACGGCTCTCTGCTGTGACAGGGGAGGGGCTGGACTCCCCCCTCTCCGATCCGCCAGCGCTGACTGGCGTGAAAACGGACGGGGGAGGGGGCGGTTACAGCTGGCTCTGCCTCTAGATAGGCAGAGCCAGCTGTCAGTCACGCTGCTGGGCGGATCCCGGCACAATTGTTGGGATCCGCTTCAGCTGCGGCGCCTCAGTATACCGCGAGCTACAGCTCGCAGTATACTGAGCCAAGGGTGATGGGAGGACGCTAGTTTGTGTCCTCCCGTTACCCTAAGGAGAACTATGGTGAAAGGCCCTGACCCCATAGTTCTCCTTTAATCTATCAGGTGTATGATAATATACATTCATAATTAGCCGTGTCATCTACTGATTTCCTGTTTATTCATCTGCCAAGATTCTTTCTAAAAAAATTTTTTTTCTTCTTCTCTTCAGAGATCCTGACTGGGGTAATCTCCAGCGTCAAAAAGGATGGCGAGTGGAAGGTAAGTGAATGACCTGAGCAAATTAGGACTTCCTTCCTCCTGCTGGAGATCCCTCTAGTGATAATAAAGATCTATATAGAGGGATCAGGACCTCCTTCCTCCTGCTGGAGATCCCTCTAGTGATAACTAAAGATCTATATAGAGGGATCAGGACCTCCTTCCTCCTGCTGGAGATCCCTCTAGTGATAACTAAAGATCTATATAGAGGGATCAGGACCTCCTTCCTCCTGCTGGAGATCCCTCTAGTGATAACTAAAGATCTATATAGAGGGATCAGGACCTCCTTCCTCCTGCTGGAGATCCCTCTAGTGATAACTAAAGATCTATATAGAGGGATCAGGACCTCCTTCCTCCTGCTGGAGATCCCTCTAGTGATAACTAAAGATCTATATAGAGGGATCAGGACCTCCTTCCTCCTGCTGGAGATCCCTCTAGTGATAACTAAAGATCTATATAGAGGGATCAGGACCTCCTTCCTCCTGCTGGAGATCCCTCTAGTGATAACTAAAGATCTATATAGAGGGATCAGGACCTCCTTCCTCCTGCTGGAGATCCCTCTAGTGATAACTAAAGATCTATATAGAGGGATCAGGACCTCCTTCCTCCTGCTGGAGATCCCTCTAGTGATAACTAAAGATCTATATAGAGGGATCAGGACCTCCTTCCTCCTGCTGGAGATCCCTCTAGTGATAACTAAAGATCTATATAGAGGGATCAGGACCTCCTTCCTCCTGCTGGAGATCCCTCTAGTGATAACTAAAGATCTATATAGAGGGATCAGGACCTCCTTCCTCCTGCTGGAGATCCCTCTAGTGATAACTAAAGATCTATATAGAGGGATCAGGACCTCCTTCCTCCTGCTGGAGATCCCTCTAGTGATAACTAAAGATCTATATAGAGGGATCAGGACCTCCTTCCTCCTGCTGGAGATCCCTCTAGTGATATGTAAAGATCTATATAGAGGGATCGGGACCTCCTTCCTCCTGCTGGTGACCCCTCTAGTGATAATAAAGATCTATATAGAGGAATCGGGACCTCCTTCCACCTGCTGGGGATACCTCTAGTGATATGTAAAGATCTATATAGAGGGATCAGGACCTCCTTCCTCCTGCTGGGGATCCCTCTAGTGATAATAAAGATCTATATAGAGGAATCAGGACCTCCTTCCTCCTGCTGGGGACCCCTCTAGTGATAATAAAGATCTATATAGAGGAATCGGGACCTCCTTCCTCCTACCGGTGATCCAATTTAGTAATGTATTTTTACATTTTTATTGCTCATTTTGCAATCATCCAAAATAAACAAAGACCAAGGAGCTCTACTTGCAGTTGTGATGGATCTCATTTATTAAGTGCAGATCCAGAAAAGCAATGTACAAATGATGTACATTTCAGGGGATACACCTCATTCTTTAGACTGCAGGACATAGCCTCCAAAATGTACGTCACTTGTATGTTGTTTTCATTAGAACTGCAAGAACGGAACAAAAAAAGCCAGACATTGAATTCTGTAATAATATTGGGGCGGCACAAATCATTTGCCATGTTGAACACGTGTTATTATAGTGAGCTTTTTATGCCCGAAGTGGAAAAGGGCTCAGCAAGTATGAGCAATGGATGCCAAGCAAACAGCAGATACCGGACTTTATTGTGGAAAGCCAGAAGTGTCTCATCTTGTTGTGTCTTCCTTCCTCAAGGTCTTGCTGGTCGATCACACCAGCATGCACATACTGTCTTCGTGCTGCAAGATGTCCGATATACTGGATGAAGGCATCACTAGTAAGTCGATGTGCAGTTGTCAAGGAAAATAAAAAAGTAATATAAGATTGGGGAATGTGTATTTGTCTTAGTTTGTGACTTCTCAGCAAGTGCCGGCGGGCTTCATGTGGCCCCTGGGCTGCAGTTTGGACACTGGAGGTGTATTGGAAGACAACACAGGCAGCACATACAGTACCTTTTGACCTCCGTATTAGAGCAAGCTTCAGGGTTCTGGGGTGCTCGTGGGTTCTGAGGAGACCTCTGGGTGCCTGCATTATTTTCCCTATATACAGCTGGGTGGGTTTTTGAAGCGGCAAAGGTATTTAGGGTAACCATATAGAGAAATATATTGCCATGATTTTGCCGCAGGGCTCAGACTTGTGAAGGTAACCAATGGACTTCTAAGGCTGGAAAAATACGTTTAAACTAATGTAATCCCCTAGGACTAGAGAGCACAAGATGCCTGCATGTACTTTGTAAAATTTTGAAGCCCCTGAAACAAAGAGCACAAGGCTTGAATTCCCTAACTTGCTTTAGACAGCACAGATCACAGCAGTGACGTGCTGGGCCTTCTGTGCTGCCCGCCGAGGCTCCGCCCCGTCCCACCAAAGCCCTGCACCCAGCTCGGTAACCAAACTATGTGAGGAGGAGGAAGGGAGTAGACAGCCGAAGTGTCCCTCACTATCTCGTCACTGTTGAGGCATCGAGATCGATGTCCTCACTGTTTTTTGTTTTTTTTAGTGGACAGCTTAGACCAATGGTGCTTTGCCATTGGTCCAAGCCATCCATGGAGCTCACGCCTCCAACACAGAGTTTAGGCTGTGACAGCGCTTGCCTCACTATGTTAGGTTACACAAGCAGTGGGAAAGCCCGCTGCTGTGTAACCTAACTACCTGTCAAAAGTCAGATGCAGCGCTGCCTGTAATTAACAGGCAGCGCTCCGTCAATGGCAGGTTACATGGCGGGGAGGATTTCCCTGCTGTGCAACCTGTAACAAGCCGATCTGAATGGAGAAAAGGCTGTCAGCTTCACACTTGAAGCTGACAGCTTTTTCCTCCATAATACTAGGTGAGGCTCTGCCTCCCCTGTCCGCACGTCCCTGGATCACAGGCAAAATGCACGGAGCCAATCAGAGGCGTTGTGATCGATGTGATGGCCAGTGATTGGCAGTGGAATCAGTGATTGGAGGATCTGCGAACGAAGGGATGGAATTTATTACGGGGGGG
>NW_017308338.1:0-6404 GCF_000935625.1 Nanorana parkeri | reverse complement strand
TGCCCCATACACCTCATCTCTCTCCTGTCTCTGTAGTGACCTGCATATTAAAGCCTTTAACCTTTTATCATTCACATCATTCACCCCCCTCATCTCCATCCTCCATGTATTAACGTCTTCCTTCCAAACAATTGTGGCAAAAAATGAGATGACCTCGGGGTGGAATGCAGGAGTCATTTTGGGGGTATTCTGTATTTTTAGGGCATTTTTATTTGAAATGATTTATAACGGGGATTAGGAAAACCATTTTCTTTAAAACATTTGTATCGTTTCTATATTTAAAACAGTGGTTATTAAATACAACGAAATGAAAGCTCCATTTGTCTCCAAAAATGAGATAAGCTTCATCTGGGTACAGTGTTGCATGACCGAGTAAATGTCAGTCAAACCATAACGGCACTGATAACAGACAAATGGCCTGATAACGAAGGAATATATACAGGGTGGTGACTTCTTGCTGATCTGCCAGAAATGCACTCGGCTCCTATGATGCGTTGTGGGCTGACAGCACACAGCATTTTGTGGAATGATTGGTGTCAGCCCTGCCCGGCTATCTTTTAGCTAAGCTACTCAAACCTTCCCACTCTCCTTATGTCTACAACAGAGACACCAATTATTCTGTAGTAAAAGATAAGAACTAGGAGGGCTCATTAGACCCAATGAGATAACAATACAGGAAGTGTGCTCGGGACCCAGCCCTACATTTCTGACAGGTTTTTTTTTCTCCACTTATCAAACCGATATAACAAAATGCTTTCGGTGATATTTTTACCAGACTAAAAGGTAGGGATGCACCGATATATCAGCCGCCCAAACATATCGTCCGAAAATGGCACTTTTGGCTAAATGCCGTAAGTGCCATTTTTGTGCCGATACAGCGGCGCATCCCTGCTTTCTCTCCTCCCCACTGGGCGCTGCTCTGTGTGCCAGCGGGGAGGAGAGAAACTGTGACAGCCGGCCCAGCGCTGCAGGAGGAGAGCGATGTGAGCGGCCGGCGTCTCTCCTCCCACACCGCTCAGCCTCCTATCACAGAGCAGTGTGTGGGTGGAGACAGCCGGCGCTGTCACAGGAGGCTGGGCTCTCCTTCCGCACCGCTCGCTCAGCCTCCTGCGACAGCTGTCAGGATGGAGAGCCAATGCAAGCAGTCAGTGATCGCTGAGTGTTTGTACATAATTGAGGACAGAGTATGGGTACTATATCCCCAATTATGAATGAATGGGAAGTGATCTACATCACCTCCTACATCACTTCCTGTTCATTCATGATTGTGGATATAGTAAACATACTCTGTCCTCATGTTATGAATTGAAAACAGGGGCTGCAGAATAAGAGATTGAGGACTTTGTGTCTCGGAGGACTCTGTGTCCTCAATCTCTTTTTTTCTATTTTAAAAGGTAAATATCAGGGATCTGTTTAGACCCCCAATATTTCCCCAAAGCCCCTAAAAGTAAAGTAATAAATAAAAATATTTTATAAAAAAATGAATGAATGCATAAATATAACAAAATTAAAAAGTTTATAAAAAATAAATACAAATTAAAATATTTTTTAAAAATTGAAACAATTTAAAAAACATTTTCGGTTTCGGCCTGACATTTTTGGTTTCATTTCGTTTTTGAAATTTCCATTTCGTTACCTCCTGCTAAAGGTATTACATTTGAGAGAGAGGGTCATTGTTGGTGTTTAGGTACACTTTAATTACTTGGACTGGGAGAGAATAATGTCAGATGTCTTCTTGTTTTCTTTCCTGTACACAGTTGTTGAAGATGTTAATAAGAGAAGAGAACCAATTCCAAGCCTGGAGGCCATTTATCTCCTCACTCCCAGCGAGAAGGTAATTCATTGCCGCAGTGTATTTCTCATTGTTTGTTTTATTCTTATTTTTAGTCTCTTTAAGGGCTCATTCAGACGGCTGTGCAGTGTGCATGCCTGTAAAAAGACCCGATCCCGGAAGGGACAGGTGCTGCGTGTAATTTGTGCCCAGCAGCCTGTTCTTCCCTAAGTATGCATGTGACCGCGTGTAAATGCATGCAGCCCTGTCCTCCCCATAGAGAAGCACAGGCTGCTGTGCACAATTACACGCAGCACCTGTTTCTTCCAAGGTTGGGTCTTTTTACGGGTCTGCACGTTCGTCTGAACGAGAGCCCTCATTCTCATTTCATTTCGCATATGTTTGGGCTTACTGTAGTCAGGCAGATGTGTATCCGTAAGACATTTAGGCCTCACTCACAGCTACATGCTGGCCCATACAGACCCGTGCTGCGTGTACGGCCGTATCGTGCAGCTCCCGGGAAGGACAGGTGCTGCGTGTGATTATACGCAGCAGCGTGTTCTTCTCTATGAAAGTATGCGGCCGTATCGTGCAGCTCCCGGGAAAGAGAGGTGCAGCGTGTGATTATACGCAGCAGCGTGTTCTTCTCTGAGAGTACACGGCCGTATCGGGCAGCTCCCGGGAAGGACAGGTGCTGCATGTGATTAGTACGCAGCCCCCGTCCTTCTCTATGGGACTATGCGGCCGTACGTCGCCCTACGCTCACCCGACCTGCACGTCCGTGCGGGTGTCCGTACTCTTGCGCTGACAGGATGGATCCTGTCTGCGTCCGAGCCGGGACACCCGCATGTACGTGCAGTTCGGGTGAGCGCACGGCCATGTAGTCCCATAGAGAAGAACAGGCTGCTGCATACACATCACACGCAGCACCTGTCCTTCCCGGGAGTTGCCCAATACGGCCGTGCACTCCGCATGGATCTGTACGGACCGGCTCTTGGCTGTGTGAATGAGGCCTTATGATCCTTATTCATAGGGGTCTCAAGCCAGCCACAGATTTCGCACTCTTATTGCTTCAAAGGTTCCTTCCCAATTTTCAATGGAAAACTAAGATTGTTACTTGAACTTAGTTCTTCTCCTGGTGTTACTTTTGGCTCGCCAAGTTCAGAAGTTCTCATTATTTGTAACTGTATTGTCACCAATAGTAATATATAAAGCAATTTTTCTTAAAGTGGACCTTTACCTCTTCCAATGCATCCCCCCTATATATGATGATGAATAATAACATAGACATGTCAGGTGTACAATTCTGCGATTGTGAAATACTGACACTTGCAGAGCGTTCACTTCCTGCTTTGAAAGGGCAAAATGACTTCAGTTTGGCAAAGCAATGCACACTGGGATTGTCTTGCCATCAGCAGAGCATTGCTGGGAAATCTCATCTGTAATCTCAGGAGATCTCAGGGAAAGGCATTTAACTCCTCCTGAGATGATGTGCATGGTCACATGTCCTAGTCACATGTGCCAGAAATCCAGGAAGTAATAGGAGAGCTAATAATCTGCCCTAAGTAAACATGGCCGCTATCGGAGGTCCGTGGAAGAAAATAGTTATAAGGTATACAAAGTATACAAAGCCGGCAATTATCTAGACGTATGTGATTGTAGATTGTCATTACTAAACATTTCTAAAGGTGTGTTTGTTATTTTCGAGATCTGGGTAAATGTCCGCTTTAACTAAAGCTCCTTTTAAAGAGTACCTATAAACAGGAAATTAAACTCGCCTTTGGTGCTTAGAGTTTGCACCATTCAGCTTATGAAAGACATTGCCAATGGCTTCAAGTGAAATTTTAAGATTAAACTCCTGAGTTTGGTGTCACTTTGAAAGAACCTCTGTGGCACCTTTTGAGCTCCTAAGAAAGTTTTGACTCAAAGTGGAATATAGAGAAAAGCCCGATTGCATCCCACAATGCTATACAGGGCACCCCTCATTAGGTCACTGAGCCACCTGCATTGCATTGTGGGATGTGGTACCTTGATAATAGATGTTGCGTGAAAGACTTGGGATCTCCTGGGCTGCAGCAAATAACTAATTTGTTGTTATGAACTGGATGGTAAGAAAGGTCAGGTTTTTCCCTCAAGGCATTCATAGTGAAGGGGAAGGTTTGAGTGTTCCTATGCTGTTTGAATATTGCTATGCTGTTTTGTTAGGGATGCACCGATACCGGTTTCGAGTACCGATAACTTTTTTTTTTGTACTCGCTGATAACGAGCACCGGCGCCGTGTGCCCAGATTTAAGGAAGTCGGCCAGCGGGTCATAATCTGTCGCCCGCCTTCCTGATTGCCTGTGTAGCCGGTGTTCTAGCGAAAGAACTTCACTTGCCGAGGCTGACCAATCAGGAAGCCGGGACGTGAGTCATGACGTGCCGCCCGGCTTTCTGATTGGTTAGGAAGCCAGGCTGCTTACCAACAAGTGAAGCTGGTTTCCTAACCAATCAGGAAGCTGGGCAGTACGTCATGACCCGCTTCCTGATTGGCTAGGAAGCCAGCTTCACTTGTTCTTAGGCAGCCTGGCTTCCTGACCAATCAGGAGGCACGTCATTACCCACGACCCGGCTTCCTAATTGCAAAGGTAGCCAGCTCCATCCTTCCTCGGGCACTTGCAGTCAGAGGGAGATCTCCCTCTGTTCGGAAGTTCCAGTATCAGAGGTAAGTATCGAGTACTCGCCCAAATACTCGGTATCGGCACTGATACTAGTATTGGTATCGGTGCATCCCTACCATTTATTTAACCCCTTCATGACTGAGGCCCTTTTTTCATTTTTTGTACCCATGTTATATTCCACATTTTTAGGTAAGTCGCCAGGATCGCTTCTGTTGTAAAGCCGACAGTCGGCTCTACAAGTTTAAACAGAGTCCCGGCGGCAAAAGTCGCCGGGAGTCTGTTTAAACAGCCCCGATGCTGGCGACGTACACTGTACGTCGTCAGTCACGAAGGGGTTAAAGGAGTTGTAAAGTCCCAGCACATCCTCTCCTGTTATAACATCAGCATTGTAATAGGAATACATACTGGGGGTGTGTCTGATAATACAATCAAAGCTTACATGAAAAAATCCCTTTTATGTAGTGAGCGCCGCCCTCCGTCTGCCCGTCACTTCCATCAACTTCCTGTATTCCCAGTGTGCTTTGCGTCTCTTTCCCTGCTGCTTGATGTGATGGAATCTCCATTTCTCAACACTACATCTCCCATCATGCATTGCTTCCCACAAGCAGTGGTGATGTTAGATTGTTCAGACGTTGAGTTGCAGTTTAGAAGGCCGGCTCTGTGAGAGTGGTCACACAAGGAAGTTCATATTCGCAGGGCTGCGTGAAATTGTGTCAGTGCATGGAGGAAGTCCATCCTATGGGCATCATTAAAGGAGAACTATGGGGTCAGGGCTTTTCCCCATAGTTCTCCTTAGGGTAACGGGAGGACACAAAATAGCGTCCTCCCGTCACCCTAAGCTCAGTATACCGCGAGCTACAGCTCCCTATATACTGAGACGCCGGAGCGGATCGCGACATCGATGTCGAGATCCGCCCAGCTGTGTCAGTGACAGCTGGCTCTGCCTATCTAGAGGCAGAGCCAGCTGTACCCGCCCCCTCCCCCGTCCGTTCCTCCAGTCAGTGCTGGCGGATCGGAGCGGGGGGAATCCAGCCCCTCCCCTGTCACGGCAGAGAGCTGTGACAGGATCGAGAGGTGAGCGAACGCCGGTATGTGTTCGCTGACCTGTGACAGTCTCATTGTCACACGTCGGCTAGAACTATGAGGTGTGTGAAAAGCACTCTCCTCATAGTTCTCCTTTTTAATAAGTACGTTTACAGACTCCTAGATGGATCTGGTTATTAGGAGCGGGAGAGAACTCAATATAGAAATACAGATTTAGTTTTAGTTTTGGACCATAGAGACCCATAAAAGACCCATCTGCTCTTCAAATTGTACGCAGCTTTCAGATGCTGCTTACATGTGTTAGCACATTGTTATGCTTAAAATGCAATTAAATGCCGACTTAGGGCAATTTTTCTGTCATTTACAGGCGTTGGGTATGTAGATTTATCTGCTCATAAGCCAGAGATGATTGTATTTCTCTCTCTTACCAGACATTCCTGTGATAAAAATAGTCATAATAAACCGAGCAAGGAGTGCTAATAGGTTTCACTGCTCTGCTCCCGAGAGACCTGTTATTAGCAGACATTCTCCGGATCCGGGAGGTGACACAGATATGAATGGCTTCACCTTTACTCTTTTGTGCAAATGTTAAAAACAAAAAGCAGCAACACCCATTCAAAATTATGTGGTTTACCCAGTAAGACTGCTGAGTGGCCTCAAATGCCCCCTGTGTGGCCAACAATAACAAATTATATGTACAGCGGCTCATAAAGTGTGATGGAAGGAGAAGAAATTACAGTTGTGGAGCATGCACTTTCTATTGTATAAAAATTGTGTATATGTATGTATATGTATGTATATGTGTGTGTGTGTGTATCTATCTATCTATCTATTGATAGATAGATAGATAGATAGATAGATAGATAGATATATCTCTATGTATATATTACACACACACACTATATTGCCAAAGGTATTGGGACACCCCT